>NW_009606928.1:20034-20284 GCF_000690535.1 Cariama cristata | reverse complement strand
GAGCTGCTTTTAGTCAAGTTTAAGCTTTCACAAGAAGTAGGGGGTGGAGGAAAAAAAAAATACAAAAGACAATAGAAAAATTGTTTCTTGTCATGGTCTTGGTGCCTTTCAAGCCTCCCTTGGAGTTGAGTTGCAACCAGCACACGGTTTGTAGCATTGCAAGTGTTCTACCATCTCCAAACTCCAGTTCCATTTATTATTTGCAGAAACAAAGACCCCAAATGAAATAAAGCGAAGCGATGTGGCTTCT
>NW_009606928.1:17746-20001 GCF_000690535.1 Cariama cristata | reverse complement strand
TCTGAACGGGAAGTTACCGGGTCCGTGCCGCTCCGCCTGGGCGAAAGGCAGGCGAGTACGTATGGGCAGCAAATCCACATCTGGAGCGGGAGAGGCTGTGCGGTAGCGGGGAGGACATGTTACATGGTATAGAGGGCCAGAATATCCTGTGCGAGTCCTCCTCCGCTCCTGGTGTGCCAGAACTGCTAGGAATTACGTCTCGGCCGAGGTCGGTGTGCCTGGGAAGAGTGGCGAGGGTCTGCCAGAGTTGTGAATATTGTTTTACTTGAGCTTCAGCAATAATTTATCTGATAAACAGGCTGCCTTCTCTCCTAAAATGTCCCCCAGGAAGGGGGGAAAAAACCAAGATTTCTCTTGCCAGTCATGAATACTCTCAGCAGTTTCCCCTCCAAGCTCTTTCACGCCAGCTAAATGGTTCAAAGCTGCATTTGTTTAAGCATTTTAGGAAATCTTGCAACTTTGTGAAGCTTTCAGTTTTGGGAAGAAGTATTAATGACAGGCTGCAAGTCGGTGTGTTCTTATTGCCTACTATACTAATATAATTTATGATTGCTGATTTAAATACGTTTTCAAGTATCTTTTTTTTTTTTTTCCTCCTTCCTAATGATGTTGTTTTGAAGCAGGTGTGAACACCTGCATGTTTTAGTTGTTTTCAGTAAAATCCCCCACCCCGATAATGGCCTGAACTGTGTCTTTTCCTCTGTGGCTGCAAATACAAGCAGATTAACTTTTGTCCTTGGAAAATTAGCGGTATTGTGGGCACCTGCAAGCACCGCTGCGAGCAGGGGATGAGCATTAGGTGCAGCCCCGCAAGCTGGGGTTTTCCTTGTCGCTAATTTTTCACTCATTACAGCCAGAGAAAGGTGCTTGCCGGGGGCCACTGGGGATGATGCTGCAGGTCTCCGAGTCGCGTGTCTGCATGCAGCTGTTTGTTTTCAGGGTCACTGACCCAGAATTGGGGGAGTTTATTTAAGAACAACACAAAAAAAAGCAGTTCAGCCTTACAGATGAGAGGAAGGCAGTGGCCAGCTTGGCACCCACGCTGGGTCCCATCGCTCGCTGGGCCGTTCAGCAGAGCAGCATCCTGCTCGTCCCTTCGGCTCTCTGCAGCCTGAGTGCTGGAACCGCGCCCGTTGCTTGTTTATATTTATTACTTTTTTCCTTTAGTGTGATGGGCCGGTAAAGTGGCCCTTCTTAGGCTGTAATCTAGGAATCGTGCCCTGGTGCTAAAATCATATAATCACGTTGCTGGAAAGTCTTTGTTGCCACCAGCTGCCCTGGAGAGGAGTGACAGCGCTTGGGCTCACGTGGCTGGTGAATCCTGCCCTGGCCCCGGGGGGTTTGGGGCTTTCGCTAGGTTCTGCCGCTGTCTTGGGTGGTTTTTACCTTTCCATGGGTGAGGCTGGCTGCCCGTGCAGAAATTGGTTGGGAGGGCTCTCATTTGAGCTGTGCCTGTGGAGATGCACGGTTTGGTGGCTTGACGAGGTGGGTTTGTGGTGCTCTGATCTGGCTGATGAACTTTGCTGTCAATGATGGGCTGTTGGGATGAAGGGCTGGAGCTGCTCCTGCACCCGCAGCTCCCTTGCCTGCCCCGGGAAGGGCAGCTCGTGCCCCCGGGATGCAGGTGAAACCCCTGGGATGCTGCTCTCCATCCTTCTCCGGGCAGCTTGTGCAACCGTGGCAGCCAAAGCCGGGATGCGAGGTTAGGGGGAGGGCGATGGTTGATGTGCTGAATCCAGCAAGGATGCAAAGTCCTGTGGAGATGGTTTGTCAGGCTTTTCTACCACGTTTCCATTGAGAGCATCCTCTGCCTGGGCCAGGGAAGTTTTTCCCTTGCTGTCTGGAGTAGAGGTGGGGGCACCTGTGCTGTGCTCCTACTCCTCTGCTCCCTTAGGGCTAGAAAGAGGTCATGAAGTTTGTCCCCATCTAGAAATACTGCAGAGCCTGAAATCTTGGAGTTTTAACCTTCAAACTGTATCAGTGCTGACAAGCGCTGCTCCCCTCCACTCCATGGTGGTCTTTGAGTGAAAACCTCTCTGGGTGCTGTGAGGACCTGGGGGGGACAAGCCTGCTTTCCCACCTGCATGTTCCCAGTGGCTCTGGGATGAAAGGTTCTGCCCCGGGCGAGGACCATCTGGGTCAGGAGGGAAGGAGCAGGGACATGGGTGGGATGTGTTTAATGGTCACGGTGCTGGACCCACGGGCTCGGGGCTGGGAAGGGCTGCGGCGACGGGCAGGGGGTCCTGGCGTGCGTG
>NW_009606928.1:16834-17733 GCF_000690535.1 Cariama cristata | reverse complement strand
GAAGCAGGCATCTCGGGAGGGGGGGGGGATGAAAAACGAGACAAGCTGGTTACTTGACTTTCACTTATAAAATAAAAGCACCGTGAAGGCTGGGAGGATGAAAGGCTGTAGCAGGGTCTCTGCCAGGCTGCTCCTCTCATCAGAGACAAGAAATGAGGCTATTTCTTGAGAGTTGCGGAGTGATTGAAGAGTGGGGATGGAGAAAGTAGGGAGGATGCTACTGCTTGGTGTTAAGAGCTCCGAATAGGAAAATAGCAGTGTAACTGAAAGGCCCTGTGATCTCTATTGTAGTACTGAAATCTGCCTCTTCCCCCGCACGGTGTCTGCCTGCAGAGAGCTGCTGCCTGGAGAGCAGCGCGCCGGCAACAGCGGGGCTGCAAAAGGCTGCTGAAAGGGGCCCTTCTGGGGAGAGCCCCCCAAATTGGTTGAAAGCCCAGCTTTTTCTCCCGGTTCGGAGTGGGAAGGGCAGCTCCGTGAATGCCCTTGCTGGGGAGGGGGAGAGGTTTGGGCAGCGCTGGGAGGAGTGCTCCCATCTCGCTTGGCTGCTCCGTCGCGTGGTCCCTGGGATTTGGGTTTTGCAAATGGCTTTAGGAAAGAAACACGTCTCGATCCGGTCACAGCAACCAGCCCTGCCTTCTGCCTTTGGTCTGCGATAAAACCCAGAGGGCTCATCCAGCAGCCGCCTCGCACGGCTCCGCTCGCTTCCCATTAGCGAGAGGTGGATGATCAAAGGCTCCGTCCCGGGGAGCTGCCGAGTGCCCCCAGCTCTCGCTGGAAGTCGGCAGAGCCGCAGATGGCCGGCGGCCTCCCGGAGCGGGCCCGGAGCCCTCGGGGCCTCACGCCACGGCATAGCTGAGGTCTGCACCGGGCTGGCTCACGGGACGGTTGGAACCGCTGTG
>NW_009606928.1:15660-16803 GCF_000690535.1 Cariama cristata | reverse complement strand
CGGGGCTGGCTCGCGGGCCGGTTGGAGCCGCTGTGCCGGAGCTCGGTGCATGGTGGAAGGCAGCACTGGCCCCACCGAGGGGACCGGTCAGCCCTTGCCCACTGAGCTTCCCCCCTCCCGAGCCCTGTGGGTCGGTGTGCCAGCACCATTCTGCATCAGCCTGGCCAGATCCGGCTCTCCTGAAGGGATGTGTCCGTGTGTCCGACTGCACCGGAGCGAGGAGCCTCCTGCGTGGTGGGGATGAGAACTGAACCCGCTGAGCTGTGCTGTGGTTTGGGCTCCCCAACCCCGGCGGTGCCTCCCGAAGCGCTCGCTCCCGTAGGGATGCCCACAGAGTGGGCAGTGGGTGAGTGGAACCCCCGTCACCTCGGTGGGTGCTCGGGGTTCTCGCCCCCTCCTCAGCTGTGCCAGCTCGTGGGAAGAGCCGGGTGCTGCGTGCGCTGCTGTTTGAAGGGTTCAACTGTAGCGCAGGGTTAAAAATACTTTTTTTTTGTTATCAAAAGGGTGTGTATTGAGCACATATAGTGTCCTTTAAACTTCGGTACATTTATTCCAACCTCACTTTCGAGTTTAACAAAGCAAAAAGCTTTGATTTGGGAGGTTGGACCTGAAAGGGATCTTGTTTTGCTTTAAAAACCTCACAGAGGAGTGAGAATCCGTTTGCTTCGCCTGTGTCTGATCCATCCCAAAGCACCTGAACTTGTTTCTCTCCCGTGACCCAGTTCACTGGCCGGTGCCTCCCGCCCCTCCCTGGGCAGATGGAAACGCTCCTGCTGCGGCCGAGCCTCCGCTGGCTCCGTGCCCCTTCCCTGGCTCCTGGGGGGCGCAACGTCCCGGGGTGTGCCCAGGCGGGGGGGGGGGGGGGGCTGCTCCTGCAGCCCCTTGGCCCCCCCAGCGGGGCCGGAGCATGCTGCTGCTCCCCAAGGCAGGTGCTGGCGCATCCCCTGGCTCACGCCAGCTCCTGTGCGAGGATCTCGGAGAGGAACAGGACCCATCGCCTTTTGGCAAGGGCCGCACAAGGGTGTGGTGGTTATTTCCCTCCTCTCAGGAGACAAATAACTGCAAAACCTCTTCCCCGCTGTTCACAAACCCTTCGGGAGCTCGGCAGGAGCGGCAGGCGGTATTCACCTCCCGGAGCTGGGC
>NW_009606928.1:15320-15614 GCF_000690535.1 Cariama cristata | reverse complement strand
CTCGATCCCAGTCTAGGTAACGCACCGCATCTCACCGGGGGTCTCCGGACCCCTCCATCGCCCGGCTGTGCTGGCAGCCCGGCGCTTCCTTTGCTCCCTGCGTGTGTGTGTGTGTGTGTTTTTTAAGGAGATTCTTCTGCGAATTCCCTTTTCCAGGCTGTTGTGTCACATCTGGAAGTTTGTGTAGGAGTTTATCCAAGCGCTGGAGTACAGCGCAGCTTTTTCTCATTTAAAAATCATAGGCTGGCATTTTGAAGCGGGCTGGGGAGGGGGGGAGAGAGGGAAGGGGAGAGG
>NW_009606928.1:14961-15276 GCF_000690535.1 Cariama cristata | reverse complement strand
CCAGAAGTTTTCTTTCTTTCTTCCTTTCTTGCTTTCCCTCCCTCTCTCCCGGCGCGCAGACAAAAGGCTCGGCCTCATGCGGTTCGTGGTTATGTCATCGCGGCGCGGGGAGCCCCGACCGGAGGGGTGGCCTTGTCCTGCCCGGGGACCCTGCTCTGCTCGGGGACAGCTCTGCTTTGGCTCCTTGTAGGAAATCCGGAACAAGGGCTCCCAGGCGGGGTGGGGGGCCATCTCCGGAGACCTGCTTTTCATTTGGGGCCAGGAGCCGAGGCAGGCTGGCTGGGGGGGGGTCCGAGCCTCTTTCCCCGGCCCCCC
>NW_009606928.1:14438-14936 GCF_000690535.1 Cariama cristata | reverse complement strand
ATGGGGCTGGACCACCCCAGCCGCTGCTCATCCATGGGGCCGACGTGTCTGCTGGCTCATCCGTGCAGACTCGCGGCTCTCGACTTGCTCAGCTTTTGTGCTCTCTCCCCCGTTCAGTAGCACTGGGTGTTGGAGCCGGTCTGGAAATGCCCGGGGTTTTATGATGCATAGAAAATTTTCTGCTTTCTTCTCCCCCCACACCCCCTGCAGATGTTTTGGCGTTGTGCTGGAAAAAAACTTCTTTCCCATTTTTACTTTAAACTCTGTTTCACTTTTTTTGTGTGTGCAGAAAAGACCAAGTTTTTGATTGCCCCGAGTTCCCTGGCCAGGTCTCTCTCAGCTCTCCTTTTCTTTTTCCACAGTTTTGCTGGAAGGGAGCAAAACCTTTGGCCAACATGAACCTCCCCGATGGCTTTTTTCATTTGGATCGTGAAATCATTTTCCCTTGGAAGAGGAGCCCCGGGGAGCCTTTGCCCCAGGCGGCTTTGCTGGCCACTG
>NW_009606928.1:1176-14421 GCF_000690535.1 Cariama cristata | reverse complement strand
GAGCGGGGCCGTCCGAGGGGAAGAAGCATCCGGAGTCAGGTTGGGAGAGCTTTGAAGCTTCGCTGTGGTTTGGAGGAGCTTGAATTTCCTAGTTAATTAGGAGGCCTAAGTGTTTCTGGGTTTGTGATGAGGCCAGATCGTGGCTTTCCCTTCCTCGGCGCCTTGGCTCTCCACTGAGCGACCTAGATGTGAAATATTCCCTTCGGTCGGTGATGCACGTGGAGGTTTCCCCCAACCTGGGTTCGTTTGGCTTTGGCTTTTGCCAGCCTTGGCCTCTCACCCAGGAATCTGGCCTGGTGCTAAGAAATGAAAACAAAAGAAAAAAAAGGAGGAAATTCTCATGGTTTTATATAACGGAATGAGTAACAACCGATCGTGCTTTGGGATGCTCTCACATCTGCTTCCTACCAAAGCCCCAGCAAAGAGGCTTCGAGCAGATGGAAAAAGCACATTTTTCGGCCTGAATATTTGCTGAGAGAAACTTTCAGGCTCGATCTCCGGGATGACTGCCACGGCGCTGGTTACAGCCCAATGGGAAATGGGCTGTCGGGGTGCCAGGAGCGGCATCGCGTGCCCGCGGTGCAGCACGGCCGGACAGGTCCCGGTGTGAGCCCCAAGCCGGGGCTGCGCACACGTGCGTGGGACTGGGACGTGCCCGTGACTCAGCCCTCAGAAGTTCACTGGTTAGTCACAAGTGGATGGAAATTGCCTATTGGTTTGGCTCCTGTGCCTGAAACGTGGTTTTGGTCAGGATTTTTAATGTGTCTCCTAGGTGGAAGGGACTGGGGGGTGTTTGGTGGCGTTTTTTGTGTCGCTCGTGTCCTCCCGGCTTTCTCTCTCCCTCTGCTGGGATGCAAAAACCAGGGGCGAGGGTAGGAGGGGGCTGAAAATGGGAACAAAATGCTAAAGCAGGTGATGGGTGAGAGCTGGGAGCTTGGCACAGATGAGCTTATAAAGAAAAGGGGATTTATTTACTGTAATCCAGATGCTAGCCCCACACTTACAGGGTTCCTGATGCAAAGCATCCTTATATTTATCTCTAATTTGGGTCTCTTCCAAGAGATTTTCCCCAGTGCATCCACCGAACCAGACTCGAGATCCTCCCTAACCCCAGGGCTGGAGGCAATCCCGCAGCTGGCAGCGGCAAAACTGGGCGAGGGGCTTCGCGGGGATTCACCCACCTTGGCAGCCCGACCGCCCTGGGGGGGTTGATGCCTTCAGGATTTCCTGTGATTCATAACTTAATCAGGTCAGGTTTAGCACTCGCTCCTCCTACGGCGTTATTGACTGCCCCCGAGATGCTGGTGGCGAGAGCAGCCCAAGGCAGAGCCCTCCCCTGCCCAGATGGCGAGCTGGACTTGTTAATGATTTGTTAATTCAATTAGAAAGTGCTCGTTAACCCATGGTGAGGCTGCAGCTCCCTTCTGGAGGGCAGGGCTCACCCCCATGCCTGCGACTCCTTCTGCCAAAACATTTATTTGGTGTTAAGCCGCCAGCCACGCTATGCAAATATAGATGTTAATCATGAATAAGGTTCATTTTTAGCTCTGGGTTGAAGCTTGACTTGGGAGGAACGCGGTGCTGAGGGGGAGTGATGGGGAGCCCAACCTTTGTGGGGTGTGCAGCCCCTGGGGCCGCCTTGGCCAGATCCTGCGGGAGGGAGCAAACGTTTCGGCTCCCTCTCAGCCTCGGGGTCCATAGGAATAAAATGTTCCTTCTGCTGTGGATTGGATAAAGCTTTTGAGTGCATTTGATGGGCTGCGCTTTAACCAGCCTCCTCCGCATCGGCGTTAGCTGCAAATAGCATGAAACGTGGGTCCGGGCTGGTGGTCCCCATGCCTGGGCTGGATGCAGGGTATCTTGAATTCAGGAACCATCGTGTCTAGATAGCCTGGCTGTAGCAATTAATGGGAGAAAACAGAAACGCCAGTAAGAATGATAAATAACGGGGCCCTGATGCTCCATTGAATTAATGCTTATTTGGGCAGACAGGGAGGAGAGGAATCAAATTAATATCTGACTTGTAACTGCTACTGTATGTGGTTATTGACTTATCTTGCTTTAGAGGACCATAAATATATCTTGGGATGTACCCCTGCGACCATAATCTGCTCGGGGTCGCAGTGCAGGTCTGTCTCTGATGCTCCTTCGGAGACTCATCCTGACTTCTGGGGTCAAAAATCCAAATTCCCCTGACAAAGGACGCAGCCACATGTGGAGGGGAACGTGTCGGCACTTTACTGCGAGCGTACAGCATAAATCTTGAAGGCCTCTGCCTCGCATAAATCGCTTTATTGTTTGTAATCCCCCGGCTGGCTTGGCACTGGAGGGCGCGGAGCTCGATTTGACTCGGGGGAGAAGCGCAGGTGAAGCTGCTCAGCTCCAGCGTCGGGATGGATCACAGCTGGAGCCTCGTAGGCTCATCCGCTCCCTTCTTCCCTGTGCCTGGGATTTTGTCCCCCTTAAGCAGTTGTTTGGGCATTGAGGATGGCTTAGTGAGATAAGCTGGGGAGGTCTCAACATACCCCTCGATGGCCCCGGCCAAGGGGCTTGGGTATCTGTGAGCTTGGGGAGAGGAGCGAGATCTTCCCTTTCAGCCCTCAATGCCGTGCAGATGCTCCAGTCTGGATGACCCAGTGGATGCGATGCTGACCCAAGGCACCCCAGCGCTGCCAGCCGTGGGGCTGGCATGAGGCATTTCACCGGCCAGGTGGGCTTCTCGGTGCCCTGCGCCTGTTACACCCACACCCATGTGGGTGCACATGGGGTCAGCAGCTTGGGAAACTTGTGGTTTGGTGATGGCGTGGGCCAGGCTGATCTGTTGTGGTCCCCTCTCTCGTGAGGCTGGAGCCGGTGCTGGGACATCCCTGAGCCGTGGCAGTCTGTCCTTCCCTTAGCTAAGACGGACGTTCCCTTCCCACCTCTTGGGCTTTTTTTGGATTGCTCACTACCTACGTGACTTGCCTTACGGCAGTGCGTGCTGACCCCGTTCTCCGGCACAACCCATGTTAGTGGAGAAGTCCCCGGGCCAGGCAAGCGGTGCTCCGAGCCCGAGCCCCTGCCCCTCACCCATTGCTCCGTGCCCTGGTGCATCCCTTGCCTGGGTTAGGCATTGCTACGGTGAGGGTATTTGTTAGGATGCTTCTATCTCACTCTGCCAGCCCATCCCTTAGGATGGAGCCCCTCCTGTCCCCTCCTGCAGCCCCTTCCCCGGGCTTTGCCTCTCCCCTCCAGCCACCGACACGCAGCTCCCACGGGAGCAGTTTCCCCCGCCGTGGGCAAATTGAAGCCCCTTCTTCTTCAGAAACTGCTCGTGGCAGCAGCACGGGGGAATCCCGTCTTTTACCAGGCTGGAAAACAGCGGAGGAACCCAAGGCCATTGCGGGGTAACCGCAGCGAGGGTGGAGATGCTTCTTCCTTCGTCTCAGTAAATGAACTCTGGCTCCTCCAGCAGCGGACGTTCAAATCTTGCAGCTGGGTTTTGGGCTTGGCTTTTTGCTGGGTTTTGTTTACTCTTTTCTTGTAGTCCCATGAAACTGGGTGGTTGTGGCTCCGGGATCACAGAGGGTTGGGCAAGTGGCGAGCAAGCTGCAAATCTGGTGGTCAATTGGGGGACAAAAGGATGCACCGAAAATGCTTTGCTGTGCCGCCTCTTCCTCCCCTCCCCCAAATCCTCCCCTTTCATCTGCCGAATACCTTGATTTTTCCACCTCTGGGTTTTTTTGGTGGTTTTTTTTTTTTTTTTTTTACTATTGCCTGGGTTTTGCATCAGGGGCAGGATGGAGGTGGTGGGGGGGAAATGTGTGTGTGTGTTCGATGAAGCTATTCGAGGAGTTGTGATCTCTGCATTTCATTTTGCAGTTCAGCTGGAAAGATCTCGTTTCCAAATACACCCACACACAGGCACAGCAAGAGAGAAAGCAGGCGAAGGGAGCTACTCAAGGGGGATGGGGCTGGGCAGCCCGGGGCGCTTGGGAGCCTTTCCCTGCGTTTGGGGAATCCTCTTTGGAGTGGTCCATAGCCTTTATCTGAGGACAGGAGATGGTACCCTCTGCCTCAACCCTCTATCTCAAGGCCATGCAGGTGCTTGGCTGCACCCATGGGTGCCTGGTTGCTTTAGTGCAGAGCAAAGGGGGAGCGGGAACAGCCCGGAGGAGCAAGGGGCCCTGAGCAGAGCCCTTGCCCTGAGCCTGGCAGCGACCTCGAGAGCGGCCGGGGGACTCCAGGGCAGTTGTAGGGTTGCACGCAGCGCGTGTGCCCGTACACACGTACCCACCATGGGCTGAGCAGAGCCCAGGGCATGGCAGCATGGTGGTGAGACTTGCTTTTGCAATGGAAGAAGAGCAAAGGCGTGGAAGGGAGTCAGAAAACTCTTCTCCCAGTGACCTTCAAGCCAAAGTCATCTTATTTCTAAAGACGAGCCGGTGCTGGAGTGGCTCTTTTAGCCTGTAACTCCCCATCCGCCCACGCTCTCTCCAGCATTTTCTCTGCCAGCCAGATCCTGCCTCCAGCTCTTGGTTTCTGGAGGAGCTGATGGTGTGGATGCATCTTGCATCCCCCCAGCAATGGGAGGGATGAGGTCAGCGGGAAGCAAATGAACCTTCATCCTGGAGGGCATCTGGGTGTGCAGCCGCAGGTAAACGCGAGGGGCTGACTGGGAAGCTGAGCGGATGGGGACTCGGTGGTGGTGGTGGAAGGTTTTGGAGAGCCACCTCAGCCTGCCCGGGCTGCCAGCCAGCAGGGAACTCACCCCTACGGCAGTGTGCCAGGGGCTTGCGGAGGCACCTGCCTGAGCCCCCGGGTCTGGGTCCTTCCCCGGCGTTGGGGCTGTGAACCAGCTCGGGGTGCTGGGGTGTGCGGGGGGCTGCCATGGGTGCCCACATCCCTCCCCAGCTCCCCTCTGCGCCCTGTGGGTGCGTGCTGGTGGCACCTCTCTCCACTCAGCCAACCCCACACCCAGTCCTCCTGCTGTCCCTTCAAGGTCAGCGCGTGATTTTTTCCATCGCTCCGAAAAGGCTGAGCTCATACAACAATATTCCTTGGGCCAACACCGCTCCTTTTTGAAGTTCCTTGTTTTGGTATTCCTCAATCTTCATATCCTCAGGCACGAAACACAACACCCCTTGGCACCGGAGGCTTTTCCCCAACGCCACGGCTTTGGTTATCCCCAGCATCCCACTGGCTGGTGAAACCACTGCCCCGTCTTCGAGCTGCCGGCGGATGCCATCCCCTCCCAAACTCACCACAAGCCTTAAACGGTGGTAAAACGGGATCCTCCGGCCACCTCGGTGTGCCGCGGCATGCCGCCTGGGCTGGCAGGGGAAGGGCAGCCACCGAAGCACGCTCCCGGCAGTGTTTGTCTTAGCCGGCGGCCACGCCAGAGCCGGGGCTCTGCCAAGCAGTGCAAATGCCAGAGCAGTGAGTTTATCCCACGGTGTTTGATTTGCGGTCGTGGTGGAAGTCGGGTCAGGAGTAAATGTGGAGGATGCGGCAGGAAAGAGCAATTTTGAGACGGTCGCAAAAACATCTCGTGGTGCTAGAAATTGGGGTTTTTCTTTTTATTTTTCCTCCCCTTCTGCTGCTGGCCGGGCTGGCTGTGAGGTGAAGTTTATGAGAGAAACAGCAGCGGTTCCGGGAAATATTTTTGCCTAGCTTGTATTGTTGAATTTTATTTTCTTTTTCTGGCAGCGGATGAAGGAAACGGGAACACAAACAGCTTGGCCGGTGGGTTATTGGTCCAGAAATCAGCCTGGCCAGCGAGCGACTGCTTCGGTGGGGAGAGAAAATACTCGAAAGCGGATGGGGTTTTCATTGCTTTCGTTCCTCTCTCCTTCTGTCCCTGCTCCCGGCCAGCGCTTAGGATGTTATTAAACGAGGGGCAAACGCATCTGAAGGCAGAGACTGTTAAGGCAAACATGTGCGTTGATGCTCCTGGCCTCCCGTGCTTCCTTGCTGATTAAAATCTTAAATTCTTCCATTTTTGACAAGATTTGGGGTTTCTGTGCCGAGCCGGAGAGTCTCTATGGCAACAGCTAAAGGCAACTTTTATCCCTAACCCTTTTTTTTTTTTTTCTCGCAGAGAGGGAAGAGGACGGGTGCACAATGCTGGGGCACCAATAACTATTTGAACCCCCGCTAATATTTGGGGTAGTGAGCGCTGGGAGAAGGCTGGGACTGGTTAAATTGAAATACAGGATGACTTTGTACCTATGAAGCCAAGGGGCTGGGACGAGCTCTGCCCCGGCCGGCCCCCTCTCCCCTCTGCCAATAAAGGTATTTTTGGACTGTGGGAGAGAGTGGGGTCTCACCCGTCCCCGCACCCATCCCACCCCAAGGCCAGGGGTTTCCCACTCGGGTTTGTCGTGTCCGGAGAAGTTTGGAGCCGTTCTCAGAGCACGATTGCGGCAGCGTTTCAAGACGCAATTAAAATCTGAACCTTTCAGGAAAAGTCTTGCAGCGTGTAATAGAAAGGAAGCCAGCTGGGCTAGATTGAAACATAATAGGTTTGGGGAGTAATTTTTAGAATCCTATACTGGAGGTCTTTCTAGAAAGATACTATACAATTTAATAATATGTTATATTCCTATATGTTATATTTAAATCATCCTATAGTATTGTGTAGGAGGGATCTAATTTTCCACTCCATGGTAATATACCTTCCTATAGGTTTTCAGTTGTAGAGTTTTTTTTTGTCCAATCGAGTTAAATGAAAAATTATATCCTTCCTAGAAAATCGAACAAAATTATGAGAAAATAATACCTTTAATTTATTTGATAAAGCACGTAAGTATTTTCCGTAGGAGTTTATGTGACCGCCTAACAACCCACTTTGAGCTTGTCGGGGAAGCGGTTTACGATCAGCCAGCGATGGGTTCAGACATGGTCCCAGCTGGGCAGCGCGGGGACTCCGCAGCGGGGACCTGGGCCTGTCTAAGGAGGGAGATAATAAAACTAAATAAAAGCCAGGACTTTCTTGCATCTCTGTTACCCCTTCTGGAACGCATTTAAAGAAGATGGAGCGGCAGGTTCGGGGCTGTGATCTGAGCTGGGGTGTGGAGCTGCTGGGGGCCGGATCCTGTGCCGGGTCCTGGGGGCTGGTAGCCCAGGTGTCTATAGGGGCTGGAGAAGGGAGCAAGGAGGTCTCCACGCTCAGAGAAATGGGCTTTGGAGAGAGCAGGCAGGGGCTGTACCACGCTGCGTGGCTGTTTGTAGCGGGCTGAGGAAGGCAGGAGGAGGAGGAGGAGGGAGGGAAGGGCTGAAAATCTGGCCATGGAGATGTCAAATGAACGTACGGGCAGTTGCTGTGCTGGTCCTTAGTGGGTAACTGAGCAACCCTGTGGGCTCGGATGTCCCATGGGCGCCTGCTCTGCTCGGCATCTCGTTCAGGGTCGGGCTCACTCGCGTTGCTGGGGCGGCTGCAGCCACGCAAAGCACGTGCAGGGGTCAAATGAAATGCTGTCGTCCGCTGCAAAGTGTGGGGGGTCTCATCCCAAATAAACCCCAGGCTCAGACTTTTTTAGCTTCAGTTCCCGGTGTGGAAGTCCAGGTTAGGGCTACCTGCAGGACCTCGGGGTGGACGATGCTCTTATATTTATTTCGTGGTGCTACCTTTTCTGTAAAAGGGCCGAGTCCTGTTGTGTTTTTGCCTGGTAATGCATGAGTTTGGTCATACAGTCATCTCCCAAGTGGGACAAAGATGTGTCCTCCGTGCTGTGCTAACGGGAGGTGTCACAGGGTTCAGTGGGCAGATGGCAACCAGGCCCTTCTATATGCTTGCCTTGCGTGCCACAGGTCAGGGTCTATCAGCTGTAACCCTACCAGTAAATCCCCATTGCTGGGATGCGCTGATCACGTACCAGTAAGGCATGTGGTGGCCTGCGGGGTGATGCCTCTCTCCATGGGAAAATGTGGGGCTGGGCTCCCTCTTTACCTTAGCTTGGAGGTGCCCATCACCGTGGCTTCATGGACCTGCGTGATGCTGGGGACCTGCATGGCCAAGTCCCCGCTGGGCTCCCAAGGAGCTGGTGCCATCCCGGAGAGAAGCACGGGGGAAGCTGGTGGCCCTGGTCCTTCGAGGTCCCCAGAGGACAAGCGCCTTTTAATAGCCATGGCAACTAATAAGCCCTGCGTGGTGACATCCCTGCTGTCTCCATGGTAACGGACCGAACATCACATAGCAACATGTGCCTCACGTACCCATGGAAACGGGCCGGGTAGTTTTTTAGCATAGCTGCATTAAATCTCTCCTCTGGGAGGGTGGTGGGGGGGTTTATCCCGAGGTGAACCCACCACTGTGGGGAGGGGGAGGCTCGGGCACTGCAGGACACCATGGGCTTCGTGGGAACCAGGTTTGTAACGTGAATGGGGCTGCAGCCCAGTGGGATGTTCCCAGGCTGATGAAGACAGGGAAGGTGCATGCTGCCCATCGTTTGGTTTGGTTTTTTGTTTGTTTGTTTTTTTTTTTTTTTCCCCTCACAAGGGCAGCAGGTCTTGGGGGGGAAAAATGATTTGAATAAATCGTCCGATGGGCTTTGGGTTGCTGAAGGGGGAGAAAAATAAGAAGTGCTCGGAGCTGGAGGGCTGGAAACTACCTCGCCGCAGGCAAAATGGTTTTCCAGTAGGATATTTGCAGGTGCTCGCAGGCTGGTTTTCCTGGCCGTGTCTGGAGTCACCTTGTTCTCAATCTCCCACACTGGGGTTTCCCAAGTCACCAAAATGGGGTGTAGAGGCTGGGAACATCACTCCTCGATGGGCAGCGTCCACCAAGGTGGAGGCAACAGGACGTGCGCTGGCTCTCCTCGCAGACCCCTGCCGTGGCTTGCCCAGCACCCCATTAACTAGCCCTAGCTGTTATGGTTAATTAGGATTTGTAGTTTTTGGGTGCGAGGGATCTGCTGGGGTTATGCAGCCGTGTGGGCTCAGAGCAGCCCCGACTCTCTTAAAACCCTGCAGACATCAAGTTGCATGCGTGTGTTGGGTGCAGCATTTGCACTGAATTGTTTCAGCAAACGCTGCCGTTTCCTGAATTTATCCACTAGCGGGCTGAAGTTTTTAAGAATTAATTTATTTGGAGCTGTTGAAGCGTTTCTTGCAAACACATTTCAACCCTTCTTCCCCCATTGTTGCAGACCTACCATTAAAAACACATTGCATCGACGCTTAGGAGTATCTCTGATTTCTGTAAACGCTCCTGCAAATAAATATGATTGCTTTGGGGAGGTTTACAGGTTTAGGTTTTTTAAAGGCTGTGAACTGAGCTGGTTAATATTTTTTTTGGTGAACTTTCAGGCCAACCTTTTCTCTCTTATTTATTTTTCTCCTCCTGGCTGGTGCTCGGTCTGTGGGGGGCTGGGAGATGCGGTTGGGGATCAGCAGGGTCCAAGTCCCGTTGGCTTTCTGGAGGACTTAAGCTCTGACTTTGCTCAAGTGCTTGTTGGGTAGGACTGGGGGACTTGGAAAAGGTTGAGGCTTTTTGGAGTTTTACCTGTGGTTTATCTGTGTGTGGGAAGATAAACGCTGACCGAGAGCAGGGCTGATGCTGCGGGAGAGGTGGTTCCTGCTGGACAGTTTGGGGTCGTGGGTCCATCCTGGTCAGGCAAAAAATCGGTGCAGTGATGGATGGGCGTTAAAACCATGGAAAATCTCTGTGCCAAAACTCTTCTGGCTGTTGGGGCTGGCAGCAAAGAGCCACCCCCGCAGTTGTGACGTGCTCGCTTTTGCCTGCCCGTTGAGGTCCTGGGGCTCTCGGGGCAGCGGCGGCTGCCTTCCCTCCTTCCCGGCTCCATCCTGATGGGAAATCCCTCCCCTCGCCCCAAAATCTCACTGCACATCTCGCCCTGATGTGCAGCTTGCAACGCGATCGGTCCAGAGTGCTTGCTGCCTCTCCTCTGCTGCTTGTGTTGGACACTTGGTGGTTTAGAGTTCAGGGGAAAAAAATAATCAGATGTCCACGATAAATGGCAAAAGGAAGGAGTGATTTGGCATCCAGGTGATGCACCAGTATAACCCCATTGATCTGAGCTGCCGTGGCCAGTGGGGCTGCTGGTGGCTTTTGAGACTGTGATTTCCAGCTTGTCATAGAATTGTTTAGGTTGGAAAGGACCTTTAAGATCATTGGGTCCAACCGTAAATCATCATTTAAAGCAGGACTGGAAACAGTTTCATGTGAAAACTGAGGCTGTGCTGGCTGGGTAGCCAGCATGCCGAGGCTGGCCGGGCACCGAGCCTGGGGCGTGCCGGTGCTCTGCCTCTCCCAGGGGATGGGGCACGCTTTCCCTCCTCCTCCTCTACCTAGCTGGCAATTTTGAGTGCAAATTGGGGCAGTTTAGTTATCTTTGAGGCGTCTTGTATTCCTCTTCCAGATTTTACTGGAACTGGTTGGGGTGACTGGTAAGGGAGAGCAAAATACCCAATTTTGTTTCTCTGCTTCCCGTTGGCTTTGCACCCTGGAAACCTTCAGTATACCACCTTCTGTGTGCCAGGCAAAGAGAAAACCCCAACCTGGGGAGGTCCGTCTCACAGCCACCTCCCCGCTGTCCATCCCCAGCACTGTTGACTGTAGGCAGAGAATTACCCTCCAATTTTGGGTGGTTTCACTGGGTGCTCCCGCCTCTGTCGGGGGTCTCCATGAGTGCTTGCAGCACGCTGCTCCCCTTCTGTAGCATCAGAGACCTGGGAAAAGCTTTCTTTTGCCCATGGTTTAAAATAAACCCAAGCTGGGGAGCGCAGCCTGCCTCTTCCTCTGTGACCTAATGAAGTCAGCTTTTGGTTTCCAATGCCGTTTTGGCACCGGGCTGAAGATCTCAGGGCTCCATTCAACCAGCAGCGAGCTGATTAAAAAAAAAAAAAATTTTAAAAAAAATAAATTGATGTAACTCTCCAACTATTGGGCTTCTTACCCTGTCAAGTGTGTGGTTCTTCTGGGATGAGAACTAGGCCAAGCCATGGACTTTAGCAGGGACCCCCATGCCAGCATCGGGCAGGAGTTGCCCCCTCCAGCTCCCCGGCATTGGCACGGGCTCGCCCCGCCGTGTGCGGAAGGCTCAGCGATAACGGCATCAGCGCCGGCCGCAGAGGAGGGCTGCAGCCAGCTCAGCGAGGTTTAATTAAATCTGAAATCCCGGCCGTTTTCTCCTGGGCTTTGGCTTGGGATGCCACGGGTAGGAAATCAGTGGAAGGAAATAATGAGAATTAGAGCAACTTCAAGGGCTGTTGCGTTCCTGGCTAGCGGGGGGCTGGAGGCCGGGTGGGCTGTGGCAGGAGAGAGGGTGCTCTTCGTTTGGGATACATGTGGCATGGACGGGATAACTCCCCGGGAAGGGCTGTGCCGTCGCTCCGGCTGAGCATCACCTGAATCTGGGATTTGTTCAAACCCAGAGCTCGGAGCTGGCAGTGCCATCTCCAAATCCCCCTTAATGACTGAGCGGCTCTGAGCCTGGCAGCAAACATCCCCAGCAGTAGGTGTCTTTTTCTTTTTTCCCCTTTTCTTTAGAGGCGTGCTTATTAAGGCTGTGAAGAGCCTGACTATAAATTAGATACAAATGTACAGTTAACGCTGAGTCTCCCCAAGGCCGATGTAGGTATTCTGGTATTTAAACTAGCAGAGCCAAGGGGAAGGATCCAGCAAAGGGGGAAAAAAAAAGGAAAAAAGAAAAGGAAAAGCGTCTCTAATTGAGGTCATTATTTGAGCAGTGAAGACCAATTAATGCTCCTGAATCAATAGGTCTGCGTGACTGAACTAATACATCCCCACCAAGGATTTGTGTGCATGCGGCGCCCAGGATGCTTTTGCTGAGAGCCCACCTGGGGCGAACCGCTGCCGCCGCGGCCGTTTGGGTGTTGGCAGGGGTTTTGGTGTTTGCAGCCCTGAAGGATGCTCGGGGCTGAAGTCGGGGGTCGGTTGGTGAGGGCACCGGTGGGCAGCTCCTTCTGCCTCCAGCCTTACAGGAACCTGTGAAAATCCATTTATCCCCCCAAAATGTGGTCCCTACCCACTGCGTTTCCACCGCCCAATTTTTTCAGACCAAAGTGGATTAAACTGGGGTGGATTTCCCAGCTGGGCTGGGCTGTGCTGGTGGTGCCGAGGTGGGGTGCAGCCGAGATGCTGAGCGGCTATGCTTCCCCGGGAGTCCCCGTCGGGATGTACCGGAGCTGCGGGCATCCCTCCGCTTGCCCTTTGGCCATCCAAGCCTCGCTGGGGCAGTGACTTAGCAACCATCCAGTGTTCCCAGACTCACATTTTTATTCTCCTTTCTTGCTCTTCCAAGAGAATGCGTGTGTGCGTGGGGAGAGGAGATTATCACATTAGCGTTAAATACCCCAGGGGAAGGTGGGGAGGGATGGCTACGTTATTTTTGCCTGGTCTATCTTTCAAGGACAGCCGGCCCGAGCAGCGGCACGTGCATGTGTAATGTGGCACCCATGGGTGCGGCCGTGCTGGGCACCGTGGCGTGTAGGCAGCCGATGCCGTCCCAAGGAGTCTGCGCTCCCAACAGACATGAGAGAGTGCGGTGGGGAGGAGGAAAAAAAATCCTTGTTGTTATTATTCCATGAATTTTATACGCTGAACTGATGTATATGGCAGATGAGATGATTTGCCTCCAGGCGTACAGGAAAAGCGACGCGAGGCAGGATCTTTTTGGCAATCCTGTGTCTTAATCATGAAATGAAATTTTCCTGGGGTAGGAAAGGGGTTATGGGGGACCACAGTTTGTGCACCCATGGGTCACACCATCCCTGCGCCGTGGCTGGTGCTGCCCGCAGAGCTGGGTGAGGCTGCAGCTCACCCCAACGCTGCTGCTTTGCATCCCCATCCTTTCAGAAGAGAGGAGAAAGTCGCTGCTATTTCCACCGTCTCGCTCCGTTTCCAGGTTAGGAATCCAGGACGCTCCCAGGTTTGCTGGAGGAAGGTGGGGGAAAGGCTGCAAAAGCCGGCTGCGCTCGGAAGGTTATTTATGGCCGGGTTTGATGCCACGTTCAATACCTTTCGCTGCCTCGTTCCCACCTCCCACGACCCCGCGCTGCAGCTGGGCTGGAGGAGGGGAAAGGGGGAAGATGCCGTTGGCAGCTCCCACGGAGCCTGATCCTGCCCTGCTTGGGCAGTGGTGGGGGAGATGAGTCTGTCAGGTCTCTGCAGGGAGTTGTGCTGCCCAGCGGGGCAGGCAGGCAGGCGCCCTCCCATCGCATCTCATTTTGCCCGGTCGGAGCAGTGCAGTGGATGGGAGTTTGATGCCATCCATGCCAGCT
>NW_009606928.1:873-1145 GCF_000690535.1 Cariama cristata | reverse complement strand
ACACAAATCCTGGGACCCGCCCCCCCCCGCCCCAACCTCTCCCGCTGTCACTGCCGAGGGTGCGTGGGCAGATGGGATGAATGAGCGGTGCTTTCAGAGATGCTCACAGCAGGTGCTAACGAGCGTGGCTTGAAATACCACATCACCGTTAAATATGTGGATTTTATTTTGTTTATAAAAAAACAAACAACAAAAAAAAGCATGTATGCTGGCCAGGAGTGTCAGTGGGAGCTTCCTCCTCCTCCTCCTCCTCCCTCATCACCAGCAGTGCC
>NW_009606928.1:388-752 GCF_000690535.1 Cariama cristata | reverse complement strand
GGCTGGTGGTGCTGGAGGGATGTGAAGGCTCGAGTACTGGTTTAACTGCGCTCCAGCTGGTGCCCTGGGAGCCAAGCACAGCTCTCGGAGGTGTCTGCGGTCTCAGCCCCGTCCTTGGCCGTCGTGGCTGGTGGTGCTGGAGGGATGTGAAGGCTCGAGTACTGGTTTAACTGCGCTCCAGCTGGTGCCCTGGGAGCCAAGCACAGCTCTCGGAGGTGTCTGCGGTCTCAGCCCCGTCCTTGGCCGTCGTTTCCCTTCGAGCTGGTAGAGACTCGGTGAACCCAGCACCAGCCCAGCAAGTTTAGAAATGGCACAAACAACGGCTTCCCTTTGCCTCCAGCTCCATCCCAAACTGTGGATGGGG
>NW_009606928.1:0-251 GCF_000690535.1 Cariama cristata | reverse complement strand
CCCACGCCTGCCCAAATAAAAGCTGGGGAGAACGCGGAGCTTGCAGGCTGGTGCCGGAGGTGTGGCGGGTGGTTTAGCAAACTGACATTTTCTAAAATTACTGAGGCTGGTTCCTTCCCTGCTGGGGGAATCACTCCTGCAGTGCCGTGGCCGAGCAGGGTGCTGTGCACCCCGCTTCCCTGGCACCTTATTGCTGCCGGAGCGGTTTTTGGCTCAGCATCCTCCATGTATGGAGGGGCACTGGTGATGGG
>NW_009606927.1:16111-44363 GCF_000690535.1 Cariama cristata | reverse complement strand
GAAAACCCAAGCGCTCTCGCTCGCCCGCTCCAAACCGCTTGGGAGAGAAAATCCCTGTAACTGCCTAGAGGAGGAACGTCTGATCAGGTTGCTTTTCAGGATGTTTGTGGAGGCTGCTGGCTTGGGGAAGAGGGTGAGCCGGGCCCAAGTGCTTCAATTAACGTGAACCTAATTAAGGAGAAGACACCCCAGGAGGGAGGGCGGTTGAAGTACAAGGAAGGGGCCCAAACTCCCAGAGAGTTTATGGATGCGAGTATATCGTCTGTCTGCTCAAACACGCGTATGCAGGCGTGCTTTTTCCTTCCCTTCCACTCTTTTTTTTTTTTTTTAAAGAAGTACAGATGGGCAGAGACTGTCCAGGACAAAACCAACAGCATTAAATTGTTTCAAATGTGATCGTTACATATTCACGCACATAGTCGCATGTCTGTCTGTGTGCGTAGAGCCCCAGGTCACTTTTTCCAGCTAGCAGTGGGGAGAGTTAATGGAGAAGCATTGGAAATCCACGGGGGGAGTTACCATACAAGAGTCATAAAACCAGCAATGTTCACTTGGATTGGAACTGTCAACCTGTGCACACAGGTGGTTTATGCCATTACATTATCCTGCTCTCTTGCCTTCCCCTTTCTTTCTGCTTTCTGGTACACACCTTTATGGAACGCTGTCTTGAGACAGATTGCCAACTTTTTAAAGCAGTGACCTTTTTTTTAAACTCAGTGGGTGTAACATCTACAGTAGTAGAGCCCCAGTCCTGATTAGTCCAGGTAGGTGTCTACTGCCATGGTAAATAATAATAATAGTAATTCAGGTAACAAATGTAGATTACTGCTTCCCAAATCTTACTTGGAAAGCAAGGGGAAGGCTGGATGGAAGGGTTTATCTGGGTCACTGAATTCAGCCTGAGGTAATTTCAGAAACCATATATGTATACACTGAGTTTATGCTGACATTAAGAGTTGTTCCTTAGGCAAAGGAGGAAGAAGGGGGTAGGGGATAAAGGAGGTCAGCGTTGTTTTTTTGATAGATTGTTCATCTGATGTTTTCATCAGATCCTGCATCTGTTCTGGAAGCTAATATTCAGCACTTCTTTTAGCTCTTTATGTTTAAAATCCTTGTGTGAATGGCAGGTAACTAGTCAAAAAAAGCTGCATGGGAAACATGTTGAGTGATTTAGTCTGTTTGTATGCATGCATGTGCACCTCTTAATAACAGGGAAACTGAGGCATGACATCGAAATGACTCACGGAGCTATTGAAATAGTGATGGAACCAGCATTAAACTCCTAGCTCAGTCCTAACGCATGTTTAGGAATGGCTCAAGCTCTGGGAGGATGGTGTGGGGAGAGAGGTTGTGAAGCCACATCCACCTTAGGTAACATGAGAGCACTTGCTAAACTCACTGGTGCTAATGAGGGTGCTGAAACGCCACCCCTGTAGCTGCCTTCCCGTTGCTTCCCACTAATGAAAACACCAGTACCTAAGCAGTTGCATTTTGGATGCCCGGTTAAGATCAAACTCTCTAGCGTCTTTTGTACTTCCTGAGGAGCAGCACTAACCTGCTCTTAAACAGGCAGGTATTTGCCTAAATTTCTCTCTCGCTGAGGGTGTGGTTTGTAGATCAATTTTAGCTGCTCTAAAGCCAGACTCCTTCTGAGAAAGATGATTTTTTTCTCATTCCACCCCAGCTTGGACCTTCAGCCATACAACCGCACCCCTCTCCAATGCTGGTACTAACGCTTACATCCACACACAGGTCAGGAAGCTGATTCTGTTTTTAAAAGTAATCTCTTTTTTTATGTATTTGCTTTTGCTGAATTACTTTTCTGCTGGATCAGCTCCTTGTTCTGACTGACTACATATTGTGCTGGAACTAGAGAGGCCACAGGAATGCACAGCTGGGGGCAAGGAGAGGGTGTCTGGGCTGGGCTGCCTTCGGTTGGCTTAAACTGGTGGTGGAAGAGCAGACAGATGATTCACTATTCCTCCGCTCTCTTTCAGCTGCAGATAACTTGATTTCACTTTCTTTTTTGTTCCTTGTAGATAGTTTGTTTTTCCTGAGTTTTGAGTGTTAGCCTTTCTTCAAGCAGCAGCAGCAAGGTGAGGGGACTTGCCTTTGTCACGGACAATGAGATTAAAAAATCTGTAAGGATGGAACAGTGGACTGGAGAGCAGGTGTCTCTGCTGCCTGAATTACTTACACCTGAATTGCTTGTAGCTCACATTTAAAAACTGACTACATTTCAGATCAGTGTTGTGCTTTGGAAAGACATCACTCTGAGAGAAAGAAAAGAAAAAGATAGTTAGAGAGGTTTGGATCCTGGCTTGTTAACACCTTAGGTAACTACTGTTGACGCTGTATGCCGTTGAAGAAAGAGCAGAGGAAGAAAAGTAACCTTGAAACTTCTTGATTTGACAAATTTCTTGAAAAAAGTGATGTTTGAATCTATTTCCTTCTTGTTTTATCTGTTCAAGTGGTCTGGGTTTCACCAAGTTTAGATACATCCTGATTTAATGCAGGATATGCTCTTTAAAGAGGGGGCAATGCTGCGACTGCGTCCTATGCTTTCATAGGAATAGTTGCGAGAGTTTAATCTTTTATAGCAGTATTTTCTGTGATCCTATTGCAACAGGTACAGCATTAAATAAATGCACGATCATTTGCAATGGGGGTACTGCTTGCATGTATTCTTAAAACAGCATAACAAAAACACTCTAGAAGTGTGCAATGAGAAAGGGAATCTCTTAAAGAACAATTTTTTTGAATGTGAGGTCCTCAGCCCTTGCCTTCAGCTTGCTTTGGGACACAACAAAGAGCAGCATTTATTGTACTGCATACAATAAAGGATGATGCAGCTCAAACTGCAACGGTTCAGTCCTCAGATGTGAGCTTGAATTTCGAATACCTTTCAACAGAAAAGGTACAAACTGGATTGCCTTTCTCATGGACGTCTTTCTCTTCCCTCCTTTCTTGCCTGTTGTGTAAACCCCATCCTGCTTCCTGTAGGATTGGTTCCACATAGGTTGCTGAAATATTGGCACCCTCATGTCATTGTCTTTTTCCTCCTCCTTCCCGGATCAATTAAGAAACCAGTTTTTCCTCTTACTATTCTCTGCTTCTCTTGTCTGTCCTCCTCTCCTTGAGAAGGAAGACTAAATGCTTGTGATGAAGTAATCCTTGGTTGTTGGCACTTGCTGCTTCAGATAATTTCTATAAAAACAAACTCCCAATGTTTCTGAGGTTCTGCGCAAGCCACATTACCAATTGAGTAACTTTTTGATCTCTTTGAGCTTTGCATGTACGTTCTTATCTGATCTTTGTACCAACTACTGCCATTGTGTTTGTTTGTGTGGAAGTCAGCATAGTTGGAAGCATGTATTTAGGAAATAAAGGGTCTGGTTTTAAAACATGAAATGGACAAAAATGTGCCAGTTTGTGCTTGATGAATTTGTATGTGCTGCTGTTATTGTCTACCCGTATTAGGCATATCCTGGTGGCAGAATTTGGCCATTTACATTCAGTTTTACCAAACAGGCAGTAAAAACTGTGGGTTCTGCTCACAAACTCATTCAATGACTTTTTAAAAATCAGACACAAAGCATTTTTTTTCTCTTTTCTGCTGAATCAGTTTCAAGCTCCTTGCCGTCCTACTTTGATGTCCTCTTTTTAACTTTAACCATGTTTCTTTTCCATTCTGTTTTGCATCTTCTCTCATTTGTCTTGAACAAAGTGCAAGTCTTAAATTATAGCAAACTTTTTTCTTCATCCAAATATTCCCACCAAAATAGCATGTGTTTGGGAAATTTTCAGCTGTTCCTCTGGGCCTGTGCGTGCAAAACACTTATATAACAAAAATAATAGCGTTATTATTTGTATAAGAAAACATAATTAGCTTGCGTATTTAATTACGGTGTATTGGATCATTCTTATCAAAAGTTTCTATTCATCTCTTCAGCATTATTACTGCTAACATATTCACCAACATGAAAGTAATCGCATTATGGGTAAGCCATTATATTAGCCTTAATCCAGGAATTTGAAAGGGTCTGGGTTGGACTGTGCTAGGTTGGACTATACTGATTATGTTATAAAAATTAAGTGTTGATTCTCATTGCTACTGATCAGAGGAGAGTCAGAAAGGAAATCTGTGCTTTGGGAATTGAAAGGGCATTATTACGTCTGGAAATGCTAGTGATAACTAAAGTAGAAAATGATCTTTGGATTTATGAAATGGGGCTATAGTGCTGAATCTACTGTTCATCAACTGGGCGAAGTGGACAAAGTTCAGTCCTTCACCGTTCAGCACTTCAAAGGACTTCACTTTAAAAAACTGGATCTCCGTGGGGATTCTTTTATTATTATTTACCCCAGAGAACATCAGAAATGAGTTCATATCATTGAAACATTTGTAGTATTATATTTATCATACGTCTATATACAGGTTGACTATAGGCCTATGTTATATTTTATATGTATGTTTGTACATAATTTTTTTGTATATTGCTATGAGCATGTGTATGTGTGCATACACCAGTATACTTCAATAATGTCTTTATGTAAGTAATATATTTCTGTAGCACAGGTACATACATATAAATATTGTTTAATATAGGACCACTTTTAGGTCCATATATTTCCAAAGCAGCCCAAACAAAACTGAATTTAATTTTGTACTATTAAATTATTCTGTGCGCACTTGATTTGGTTGAAGCTTTTGGCATAAACCCAGGCATTTCCTTCTTCGGTAACATTGTAATCTGAACATCTGAAATCTTAGGCTTATATTTGAGAAAAACTGCACTCAGAACGCACTCATATGTCACTTAGGAGCGGACTTAAGCCATTCTGCAGCACCTTGGAAATGTGCCTCTGAAAATCTGCTTAGTTGTAATGTTTTCTTACAATAAATGGTGATCTTTGCTTCTACAGGCCATCATCAGATGTTCAGGATTCTTCTTATTAACATATATCTATGTCTTCTAGAGTATTTTTTTCATTTTCTGCTGTTTATATTGACTGAAGGTAGAGATGTTTAGTATTTTTGCAGTCAGCTATGTATAAAAAGCATATAGAATCTATTCATTGTTTTCAAAGGGAACAACAATAACTGATTCTGACCTATAAAATGCAATGGGACAAATTTGGATTGCTTTACTTTTTCTCTCCAGGCAGGTGCAGAGTAATACCTCAAAAGAACCATTATTTTGTGCCTTTATTCCAATGTGTACATAAATGCTTGCATAACCCTTGCACAGCTGCTGTACAAACTACTCATGCCACAAGTATTAGTAATCCTAACAGGGGAGGTTGCATGGAAAATTGGGGTGTGTATGCTAAACCATATGTACCATGCCCCTGAATCATAAAACTTCTGTTGCTGGAGCAGGGAGATCTTTGGAGACTGTGGCTTTTACAGGTCTTTAGGAAGCAGGGTTATATACAACAGCTGCACCCCACAGTTTCTCTCCTGTTGAGGCTTATCTTGTGCATTTAAATAAGCAGGAAACAGAATTTGGTCCAACATTATCTTAACATGGTCTCAGCTTCTACTGTTATTTATGTTTCATTTCCATAGGAACAATTATTTTAACAGTTTATTTTTAATACATATTAGAGCCACTCAAATTGGAAGTTCTGAGCTGCCAATTTTGAGCTGCATGGGGCTGCAGAGATACAGCGTGCATTCTTTGTCTCTGGTTCTGCCTCTAAAATAACTTTCTTTATATCTGCAATGATTTATAGCAGTGTTTCTGAACTGGTCTGAAACAAGATGCAAGTTGGAGATTCATTTGATTCTCTAAAGCCCTGGCCACAAAAATCCCTTCCCAAGTTGCCCAGAGTAGCACAGTTTGGCCCCGGTTCTCCATGGTTTGAGGAACATTCCAGCTCCTGGTCTGACCAAGGGAGGAGGTTTGCCACATTACAAGTGGCTGCGTGAAGCAATCTCCCAGCGCTTTAGCAGCAGAAAATCATTAATCAGAAATTTATGCTGGAGAATTTTAAAATCATATGAAGGAACTGTTTCCTCTGCTGGTGTAAATTGGCATAGCACCATGTGGGTAGAAGGAGGTATGCTTATTTACACCAGCCGAGGAACGAACCGGGGCTCTCCCTTGACTGTGTACGGAGTGGTTGGTTGGGATTACTGCCACTCTTTTTGTGGAGGGTACTTTAGTTGTAAGTGCAACGCTGTAAGAGTTTATCTTTCTGAGACTGGGACTTCTAAGTTTTCAGTCGGAAAATTTCTGCTTCCTTCCTTGCTTTGTAAAGTGCGTCTTTTCAGAATTCATCCAAAGCCTTTTCTTCAGTTGTCTGAGCCCCATAGGCAAATATATACTGTTAGACTATTAAGATAATTTTTCAGTTGAGACATCGTCAAACTGCAAGCGGGACAATAGAAACAAAACCCCTTTTGTTCTGACTAAACTGTTCCTAATGACCCCCTCTATAAACAGTGGCACCAGCGGAGGTCTCAACAAGGCTCTTCATTGAGACCCCTTTCAAAAGGACAAGCAGAGCAGAACATGGGGCAGAAACTCTCAGAGTTACTGCACTTCACTCTGCTTTGGTGGTCTGACCACAAGAGAGAATCTGTTGTTTTTGTTGTCCAAGGCACCCAAAATGAATAATTTAAAAGCATGAATTTCCACAATTAGCATCCTATAAAGAGTTCTAAATATTTGGATTGTCGGGAAAAGAGCAGAAGGAAGCAGTTTGTTTGTTTGTTTGTTTACTTTAATCAAGGGGCTATAAAATAGACTCTTATGAGTTCCATATAAAAGCTTTAATTTTTTTGAGGAGATCAGTTGTTATCTGTTAAGCTGGTATGAAAATAAAAATATGAAGTGCGAAAAAGTTATGATTTTTCATTCCAGTAAGATCCTCGTGTTTGTTTTGGGAGTAAAAATCATCTTTGTTAATAATGTGTGTTTCTCATGAACAAGGGAAAGCTCTGAATAGGGGAAAGGTTTCAGATGTTTAGTTTCTAGAGAAATTGGAGATACAGTGACAAACTGAAACCACTAAGGACCGAACTCTTGTTCTTCCAGATGAGTAACTGTAGGAGGCTCTGTACAGATACACGTAGCATAGACAGTGTGTTTTCACGCAGTTGAGGACTATGAAGGTTATGAATCACTTTCTGATTATTTCTGTCCCTGTTTCTGTGTCCTGAATACATCATAAGAATAGCACAGAAGACCTTCCACTTAAAACAAAAACCTATTTACAGAGCATCTTCAATGCATCTAATTGGGAAGCGATGATACGTCAGGCAGCGAAAGTTTGGGATGATTTGGGAATTACACTGACTCCATTTGCAAACAGAAATGCTAGTTTCTTCTGAAAGAAGATGGAGTTTGTGTTCTAGCGTCTGATTTACTAGGGGTATTTCTAACTTGAAGCATGGGCTACTGCTTCATTTGGAAACAGATAGGAAGAGATCATGGGAGGAGAAGAGAGCAGAACATCCATTAAGACAGGAACTACATATTCTGAGTAAAGGCTAATCATGAGAAAAGTAACTCCTACAAGATTCAGAACACCTTCAAGTCACAACGATGTGATGGGGGTCTGACGGCACTCTGCCATTTGTGGGAAGTGCTCAGCGGTTTGCAGCTTTGGGCTTTTGT
Organism: Cariama cristata; assembly: GCF_000690535.1. Classification (NCBI taxonomy): domain Eukaryota; kingdom Metazoa; phylum Chordata; class Aves; order Cariamiformes; family Cariamidae; genus Cariama; species Cariama cristata. The sequence goes on along the minus strand of NW_009606927.1, from coordinate 36,735 downwards.
TTTTTGATTATGGATGGTGTCCACACTCTTCCTTTGCAGGAGAGTGAGATGGAAGGTCTCAGTGTGTCTTGGAAAAAGGAAGGATTTGGGTAAGTACAGGATGAAGGTCTAGTGCCCTGTTACAGGATACTGAGAGAAAGAGAAATGTCAAAGACATCTTTAAGAGATTTCCAGTAGAAACAAAAGAATCTTTGTGAAAGATACTGTTAGCAAGTCTAATGGAAGGAATGGGGACTTAAAATGAATTGAGAGGATTTGCAAGTTGTTTCTAAGCCTTGAGGCAAGAACAAAAAGCTGAGCATTTACTGTTTACTATATTTGGTATGTATGGGAGAGCAGTTTGGACATCAAGGGAGCTAATAAAATGCAGAGCCTAATTCGTCTTTTTACTGCAAGCTGTATTGTTGCGCTAGGGATAGAGAAAATGCTTCTGTTAAAGGACAGTTCTGAGGAAGAGCAGCTGAGACTTGACCTGGCCTTTTGTGAAGACTATTTTCACGGCAGCGTAGCCGAGGTCCATAAGCATGCACCAACGTTTTCCGTGAATGCGATTTTATTTTTCTTATTTGTATGCATGTAAGCATTGGTAGAGTGCTGTAGATCTGGTTTTCAGGATTAAATATGGTAACTGTGTAACGTGATAGCATGAAGGTATGGTAATAATTTTGTCGCATCTTTCCTCAAAAATGCACATTTGAGGATTGTTCTTACTGAAAATTTCTGAAAAAAGACTAACAGTATCTGACTAAAATTTGCTGCCTCAGAGACTTTCTGGTTGAGAAGTCCAGGTGGATAGGCTGAAAAATTACCCTGTTTTCTCAATCTATCTACAGAAGTGTATGGGAATTAATTTATCAGAATAAATGAACAAATGGATTTCTAACTGTGTTTAATGCCATATAAACCAGATTTGATTTAATGCTTTGACTAGAAACGCTCATATTTAGGCATCATATTAGAGATGTGATAACTGGTAATCATGAGGAACAACAGTGTCAAAGAGGATCATTTTTTTCCTAGGTTTCGTATGATTACATTAGGATAAAGATGAGGAAAAAGTAACGACATGACCTTTATATTAACTTTGACTGATGTAAAATTGCTTTCACTCGAGAGTGAGAAATCTGGTTATATATGAATTTTTGGAGCCAAAGTATTCTTCTTACTGTCTTCCAAACAATCTTGTGATTCTCTTAGATTTTAATAATGTTAGTAGTTATTTATCCCAGTGCAAATAAAAGCTTATTGCAAGATTGCAACCTATACTAACAACAGTAGGACATGGGTATATTAGTATAAAGCAGTGGTCTTTAAATTTTTCTGATTTGCAGACTTTGGTGGTAGCCAATTCTTTATGTCATATCAAAGCAATCTGTCTTATTTACCTTTTTGGATCCCTGTAAAAGCAGCTCATGGGCCCCAAATGCTTGTGAAGCACACTTTAAAAATCAGTGATATAGGACCATACAGAATGCACAAATCAAATTAATTTTCCCTATGCAAGAGCTAAATGTCTTTCACTCTTCTAAAGGCCAGCAACTTGGATCAAATTATAAGAGAAAAAACGAATTGAAGAGTTAAGGGTGGTGCACTGAGAATTAGAGTTGTCCAGAAACAAAAAAAATCTAGTATATAAAAAAATTAACGGTTTTGACATTTGTTTTAGATTTGTCACAGAATGATTTAAAAAACAAAACATGAATAGAAAGAATGAGACATCCCAGAATAGCCAACATCCAGTGGCTAGGGTATTTACTTGGGCCATATCCAAGTAATGCTTTATGGGATTTGGAGCAGACATTTGACATAATGTTTTCAGCATTACTTTTGTCGGACTCAAATTTGGGCTCTGAAGTGGGTTGAAAAAGAGCTTGCTTGGACTTCTGTACTTCATAGGTGAGACTTAGTCTCCAGGCTGTTTCATCACTCAGTCTGTCTTTGACCTAGGGATTATTTTTATTTTTTTGAATAAAGTCATGTAGCTGTATAGAGAGTAGACAGACAATTATTCTGTCACATTTGGTAGCGTGCTATCATATATTTGGGTATTTTTCTGACTTTGGGAGTAAATAAAGTAACATCCACATTTCTACTCCATTCTCGTTCAGAACAGATTTTTCTCATGGAAATATCTGAACCTGCCTAACTATACTTCCATGTAAATCAACATATTACTTTTTAAAAGTTTTTTTGGCAAGTTGGCATTTTCTGATGGCATAAAGCACTTTGTCCAAAAATCCCCAAACAGCATTTCTGAGCTGAGACCTACCTCTGTATTGTACAAATGTGAGGCATTTACCTTCAGTATTTTTGTATGTTTAAGAAGAGATCACAAGTGAAGTGTGGTCTGGGATGATAAAATCTGTGTCTGTAAATTTGTGAGAACTTAGTAAGGAATATGTAGAGTAAAATACAAAAAGCTGTTGATAACTGTCTCTCAGCTAATACTGAAATTAAGTTAAATTTTTAAAAAATCAGGAACTTTAATGGGTTGAAATTTCAACTCTTCTCCTTTGCTTTGCAAACATGCAGCTTTCAATCCAATCCTTTCATCCTTGTTCCCAGTTCCACTCTGAATCTCATCAAGCTCCACTGGACACACATGTTCAGCTTCTCTTTCTGGTTCAGCCTGTGCTCCTGCCAACCTCCCACTATTTTGTATTCCTTCCTCCCTGCTATCTGTCTTACACCCAGGCCTGATCCTACCACACATGCACTTCCCTAGCGCTGACCACCCCTGGGCATTATTGACTAAGAACTGAGGCTTGCCAGTGTCCCAGGGGAATCTAAAGGCCTATGTAGAGGTGGAGAGCATGCGTTTCAACAGCACACTATCTCCTTGCCTCAGCAGTCTCGATTTATTAAGCAGTATAGTTAATTTTAAAGACGTTTACCATTTCTGCGACTGGTTATTGGACAGCTGATTACTGGGTTAATGGGCCTTACTTGAAAACAGTTGTCCTGTTACTGTAGATTAAGTCAATCCAGTTCAGCATGCCTTGTAATAAAGCGTTGTTACAGATTATGTATGCACCCAATGCCTTGTTCCTGGAAGAATAAAATGGAAATATATTTTGCATCAGACATTAAATGTGGCTTGCCCAATTCCCCAAGCAGTTAAATGATATTGAACAATGTTGGGAGTAGCTATGTTTGATGTTGCACGTGCCTCTCAGCTCTATTCCCTTGTGCAGAATCAGTATCTGTAATGTTTCACTTTTAACATTAATTTCTGAACAATTGAAGTGTCTAGAAGTGAAAAGGAACACCATGGAGGGACAGCAAAGCTAAGTCATCTCCAGCCCAGGATTTGGTATAGCTGTGCTAATTCACCTACTGAGAAATAAAATAGGCTAATTACCTACTAAGAAGCAGAATTTATTAGCTCTGGTGCAAGTTTCTTGTTCTGCTCCTAGAACCTGGTCGAGCTTGTTTTGAGCTAATGCAGGTAGTCTGAACAGGTGCTGTACACACTTCCTGTAATTTAGGAAACGCTGGGTGATGCTCTACTTTAGATGAACTATATAAACAAGATTCTACTGACTTCTGGTCAGTAGAGATCCTATCACACCTCTTAGTCTGGTTCCCCAGGGAAACTACTTAGACAATCTTACTATTTGTCTGACCTAGTTTGCAATATGCTGACACATTTGTCACAGGTTACATAGGTGTTTCGGAGATACTATGTCCTTACCAGTTACGCAAGAATTAGCACCCAAGTAGAGGAAGGAATCCTTATTAATGCTCCCGCTGAGGAAGAAGGGAGAATTCAGCAATTATTCATTGTGTTTGACAACAGCAAGCCATTCGACTGATTTGCACATTGCTCTGATATTCCTTGGCGAAAGCACTGCTTTATTCAGTTGCTAAATCAAAAAAGTCAGAGGGTGGCTAGGGGAAAGATGCCAAGGCATGCTAGAGTACTCCCCAGAGAATAAGAGATACCGCATGTTCTTGGAGGAGGTGGGGGGTCAAGAGTCTGGAAGGATGAAGAGGGCTGGGGGCATTGCAGTGTGATATGGTAGAGGACAGGAGGACAGCTGGGGTTATTCAAGTAGGAAAATGTAGGAGATGCAGTGTAAATCCATAAAGAATCAAGCTTCATTAGTTCCATTTTTCAGGGAATAATTTGTTAGGAAAATATTGAGGTCTTAATTTTGGTATTTTGGATACATTTACATGCTGATTTAACCCTTCTGCTATTCCATGTATCAGTTGTAGCTGGTATACCGCCTTGCTGTTACACAGCAGGAATCTGCTGTTATTTGACCTGAAAAGATCATTATACTAGCTTTATTTGGTGTGCATTTAATAAAGTTGTAGCTGTTGTGACTATAACTCATGACTCCCATGTCATTCTGCAGTGGTGTAACCAGCGATTCAGCATTCCAGTAACATCAGTTCAAAGGGAGGTATGAGGGACTCAAACGTATGCCAGAGCATTGTGACTTTTATTACTCCTCTCCTCCCGCACTCCTCTGCTAGGAAGATACATTCTCTAGCTGGAGAACCGAGAAGTACAAAGCACCCTCAGACCTTGTAGTGCAAAATGTAAAAAGTGATGTTATCTGCAGAAAGTGGACTTTAGATTCTATCAGCGCGCATTTAGCATAAAGCATTTCCTATGGTAATGCCTCTCACTTTCCCAGACTTTTAAAGGCTCCAAGTGGCACACAGGCTGCAGACCTCTTTGTAATGTTAATGAATCATCTTAATGGACTGTTTTAGCAGAAACATTCATCACCTTTTGTACCACAATGATTTTTTTTGTTATACTTAAATGGTTAAGTAGGCAATAAATGCCTATCACACCAACCGCTATGGTCTAGTAATCCACCTCACTATAAATCACCAGTGGATTATTATTGTCTTGTTTAATTAACACTCTTAAGGGATTCTATCGTTGGATAGACTTTCACCTTGCACTAAGCAGGCATTAACATCTGAAATAAGAAAAAGTGTGTTTATGTGAAAAGTGTTAATCAGCGTGACCTGGAACTGGTAGTGGTGCGTTGGGTGAAATACGTCCATGTGTATATGCCTGTGCGTCCACGGGTGGTGGTTCCTTACATCAGTTTTCAATGGAAGCTAAAACCAGACCTATGGAATACTTATTTAAGTCATAGCGAATGGTAGTTTCAGTACCATTTGTATTAGCTCTTAAAAGATATTTGGCTATATTTGGTTGTAAATAGCAGCTTTAAAGATTTTAATTCCAGGAGTGAGGAAGGTGATGTTTTTTGCGAGTGTGTATTTTGTGTGTAATATGGGTTTGTTTGTGGTCTAATTCAGTTTGAAGTGTTCTTAGAGGACTGGATCAAACCCTTTTTCTGCAACAAAAGTTGAGAGGGGAAGTCTGATCCTGTTGCTCCTCTGTGAACTCTTTTCAGACTTCACAGCCAGAAAGAGTAAGCTAAGCAGCAAGAGTTCCTGGGAAAGGCAGGGGGGTCCGTAGGCTTAGATGCGCCTTGCAGAACAATCCCTGCAGTTCTTTTGCAAACGAAATTCCCACACTGGGACACAAGCTTGATACAGGATCACTCTCAATATACGAACATTTTTGTACATAGTACGGCTCAATGCTGGTTTTCTCCTCTTGGCAGAATATAAGGATGGCAGCTTTTTTTTTCCCTGCACTAATACAATTTAATGCATTTACTAGTAATTTCCTCATCTTTTGTCAGGAGAGAAAGACATTTGAAAAGGCTCTTGTTAAGGCAGCGTTTCCCATGCATGAAATCTTACCCTGCTTTCTTTGATTTTGTTACATTCGTAATACTAGTAGTGCACTTACCAACTGCATGTTCTATGGATACCAAGACTAACAGCAGTTATGTGAGATAACCAAGTGCTCAATTTCCATTTTACAGACAGAGCAACTAACATGTAAATATACAGAGATTTTCTGAGGTCTTTAAGAGTCACAACGAGTAGCATAGTTCAAGAGACGCTGTTTCTTGTCTGCACACAAACCTGGTATGCACATCCCTTTCCTCTTGGTATTTTTGTTAAATTATTTCCTAGTATGGACTCCTGCAAATTAAAGAACAAATAAAACTGCTAAGTGGAGCTCAAACACACGAAATCTTTTCAATTAAGAGACTGAATCTCTTACTGTAAATTCATTTCCTGAAACAAAACTCCAATTATGTAAGATTAATTCTTTCCTCTAAGATTGCATGGATTTATTGACTAACAAAATCTTCTGTTGCATAAATGGAAATGTGCTATTTAATGTAGTTTGCTGATCAGAGGCAAAACCATAGCATTAGCATTTTCGCTGGGTATTTTTGTTATGGTTGCACTCTAATCTGCCAGGTTTTATTCTATTTGTAACTGAAAACGTGTGAAATGGTTTACTACTGAACATGTGGGAAATTGCACAAAACACTAAAGGAGGCTGAACAAGATGACAAATTAAACTAAGCTCATAAAGAGTATGTTGTTATTGCACGAAAAACTGCAGTGACAGAAAATAAGAATATCTTATGTGCAGGACAGTATTGTGAGGAGGTATGTGTGCATTGATCATACAATAGTTTTCTCAAATCATTTAACAGAGATGCACAAAATCCACACAGTTTCAAGTGTAGGCATGTCCTGAGAAGAATCTCCTCCATTCCCTCTAGACACACCCTGCTAATTAAATCCATCATTGCCTAGCAGTAAGCCCCAGGGTTCAATCTTTTCTAGAGCACTGTTACTCTCCAACATTTTAGCTCATACAGTGGGCAGCCAAGATTTCATGTCTATGCATATAGTAGGACTCCTAGCCAATATTTCCTACAGTTTCCTCCTCTCCATCCCAATCTGGATATATAATGGTTTTTTCTTTTGTTTTGTGTTTGGTTTTTTGTTTGTTTGTTTTTTTGATAAGTAAAACTTCAACATTCCTTTCAGATTACTTACTTATATCCTAATGCAATATATGAGGGTGGCAAGTTAAAGTCTAATAAAATCAGGAGTCTGTGCTCCATGTAGCTAGCTGGCCATGAGAAACTGCAGCAAGGATGGATATTGAATGACTTCTATAGTCCAGCCAAGTTTTATCAGAACAGGTCATCAACCTGTAGGCTGCCCAAACCTGTTCCACTGCTTCCCCATTGATTAAATATCTGGAGGCATTTACATGTATATCAAATTCTCCATAATCTATTTCATCTTAATCACACCCAAGTTCTTTTTCAAGCTAGAGCAAAAACGTTCCCTCCAGTGGTGAGAAAAGATGGTATATCTCCTTAATGTACTTCTGTACATTCAATTTTCTTGGAGCCAAACTATGATCTCAGATTCTTGTGGGACTGCAGGGAGTATAAGGGAGGTAAAACCTGCCTATGTAGGCCCAAATGTTATGGAATTTAAAACCCAATTTTTTTCATTTGATTGCAGAGCTGACATGTATGGGGGGAGTCTGTAGCTTCCAGCCAAGTTCAGATGGCCAAAATTCCTTCTGAATCTCTAATACCTGTATGATCCCAAAAAAGACAGAAGGTCTTGCCTAGAATTGTCAGTTGTCACCTTTTCCTGTCATTTAGGGATTTCCACTCTCCTTTCTGTGTGTTTGTTCCCAGCCTATTTTCCCGCTGTTACTCTCTGCTCCATGTACCATCCCGCAAATATCCTGAGCACTGTCTTCCATTCTCCTTGATTCAGGCTCCTGAGTGGTTCTGTCTTTGCTTTTTCCCATTTTCCTCCACACCTCTTTTCTTTTTTTCTTTGTGGTTTTTTTTTTTTTTTTTTTTACTTCCCTAGTCCATGACAATAGGAGTCAGGGGAAGCAGTGTGGGGATATGTTGAAAATCTAATAAAAGCTCCCAACTGAGTGGCATGGGAAAGGTGGACACAGGCTGATTGTTCACTGTCTTGTTCAACACAGTAAAGGGCATCATAACTAACTAGCAGATAGCAGGTTCAAGGAAATGCATCTTTGAGGTGAGTAGTTAATCTGTGGAACTCCCTATCACAGGACATTTTGTGTGTTAAAAATGTGCACGTGCAAATCCATAGCAGAAAAATTCGACGAATACAAATATACTGCCTCTGGTTCCAGAAGTCCTTGAGTCATAAACAGAAGGAGACTGGGAAAGTATGCTGGAAAGCATCACTAAGCGCTTTTCTTATACTCTTCCCATGATGTCCGGTATTGCTTGCTGTCAGAAGCAGAATATTAGGCTAGGTAGATTAAAAAGTATAATACGTCTTATGCTTTTTATTAAGAATATAAAGCAGGAGGCAATTTAGCCCTTAGTTGTCAAACAGGACTACAAAGCATTGTGGTGTTTGCTTTCCTCCTACTTTTCCATCTCTTAAACCAATCCAGGGAAGCATGGTAGATGTTTCTTATATTTTATTGCCAGCCGCTCTAAAAAGTTCATACAAAAGCTCCTCTCATCAAGAAAATTTATGTGGCAATTCATGAGTCCTTTCAGCAGTATGTTGAAGCACAGAGACATTATTAAATCAGATTCAAACTGATGAATTCGATATAATGGGAGTGAACTCTCAGGGCTGACTTTAAAAAAACAAAATAGTTTCAAACACTAGTTATTCTGATAGAGTATAAATCAATATTTATATACCTCCAGTTGTTATCTTTACCATTGCAAACTTTCTGTAGCGACAGGAATCAAATTATCAGAAAGCCTTGGTTGGCCTGTAGGCAAGTCCATGCCTCAGGTTTTAACATTGTAGAGACAGTTGTGTCACCTGTGTTGTAAACATTTTGTGTTTCTTCAACAGAGTCTGTATTGAAAATATTAACCACTGGTCTGTGGAAACTGAAAAGATGCAAAGGAAAGGAAACCAATTTTCTCACTGGGTACTGAAAAGCTGAGTGCTTGGAACTGGGTTTGGAAAGCACTAAAATTAGTATAAGCTGTCTGAAAAGTGCTAGTAGATTTAAAATCCTAAGGGAAAGATGAAAACTTGTTGGTGTCACAAAGTGCCTTAAATAGAATATCTGCAGTTTAATCAATCAAAATTAACCCCTTTACTCTAGCACACATGTTCTAAGCTGCTGTTCTAAACAGATGATTAGATAAATATCATAGCTGATGTAATAAATACCTGAAAGCGCCTGTAATAAATACAAGAAGTAACCTGTCTTGACTATTCAAGTAACTGCTGCTAGTTAATTAGCATGCTCACATTGTTTGGGCCAATGGATTTTTGCAGTTTCCTTTCAGTAGTTTTTCTTTTCTTTCCAACTTTTTTCTTTATTCTGTTGGATAAAGTGATGCAATGTTGCCCAAACAATTCAATCAGTTAATTATGAAAAGCTAATTTTTGATTCAAGGAGATGACAGTCAATGCTACATTGCAAATTAAGCACTTCTGGGTTTTGCTTGAATAAAAAGAACTCATTCCTCACCAAAAAAAATGGCATTCTGTTGACTACTAATTGCACATAAAGAATTTTAAACAAAAATGTAGCATACATATAACATATGTAACATAGGTATGTAACATACATGTGTGATAAAATATGTGTAATAGTGTAATATGTGTAATATCGAAGGTAGGAGATATCTGAAACAGTAAGAAACCAGCAGACGACAATTTTTTATTTTATATTAGGTTTTTTCAATTGTAGTCATACTTGGGTGTTGGTTTTTGTAGTTGCTGTGGGTTTTTTGGTTTTTGTTTTTCAAAGAATGCCTGAAAAATTAGTAACGTTTGAATTCCTAATTTTCAGCTGAACCTCCCACGCTGTAATTTATGGCCATTGCTCCTTGTTCTGTCATATGACACTACCAACCAAGAAAAACTTGGCTATCATATCTGTAACTGCCATTCAGGCAGAGATCAGTCCTTGGCCTCGTTTTCGCCAGGATAAGCAAGCCCAGCACCTTCAATCTCTTAATTTAGTTCACGTGCTCTGGGCCCTGAGCAGCCCAGTAACCCTCTGCTGAATCTCCTTTCGATTCTCCGCACTGCTCTTGAATCAGGGCAGCCAAAAGCGGGCGCAGTGTAAGCAGCCCCATCTATGTGAATATGTCCAACTTCACTGTGGAATCCCTGCATTGCTCCACCACTGCTGACTGCCCTTTTCCTCGCCAAATTGTGTTGGTACGTGCAGATGTTTGGGAGCATGTTGTGCCTGTACAAATCAGTGCAAGAAAGGCTTTAAGAACGTCAGCCTTTTCCTCACTGTCATCTTTGGGTCACCTTCCCCAACTATTATCAAAGCCATATTTTTCCATTATACTTGGCTTTAGGGAAGTTGACTTCTGTGGAGGACACTCTAGTGACAGCAGGTCCTTCTCTCTACTACCACATAGGCAGGGACATGACTAGAAAAAAGGAGAGTACGACAGGTTTTCCATGGATGAATAACTACTGCATCTGTGCCCTAGGGACTGTAAATAGCTAGTATAAATCAATGCGAATATGCATTACTAATCTTGCCAGTAATGATGAGAGAATGAATGGAGTACAATGAACTTTACATATTGTTAGCACCGATCTGCCTGACTGCATTTATAGGCAAAGGCTCTTGCCTAGGAAGTCAGTTGGCAAAATTTACAGTTTTTTCTTTTTAAAATTATGACAAAAATATGCATTTGTGTTGCACAGAGATATTTCTCAAATATCAAGGCCATTTGGGGATTTTACAATTATGAAAACTTGAAACCAGTTATTGATAATCATTTTTCAAACACTCAGCAGAAAGTATTTTTTATTACAGTGTATCATTTAATATATTTGTTACAAGTGTGTCATACAAAACACTGAAACATATAATTTGAAAGTGAAAGTTTACTTTCAGTTTAACTCTCCATCAGAAGACCGAATGATCTGTAACACAGAAAAAAAATCAAGACTCTGTTATTGTTACCCCATAATAGTAGAAAATGGGTATGAATGAGGATGATGACTATATATTCTGCAAGATCTTATCCTGTAAAAGAAGCACTATTTAATTTATGAAATGAGAAGTTTTCCACTAGGATTGGAAATGAGTTTGAATCTCTATAAATATTGGCTTTTGCATCAGGTAAATGATTGTTTGTTGTTTGTTTTTGTTTTTTTTTTTTTTTTTAATTCCATATTAACAGTGACTAAATCCATCTGATATGAGTACAGTGACCTCTTTGGTTTGTTTTGTGTTGTTTTTCTCTCCGCACAAGGCGAGTAAGTATAATATGAATGCAAAATAAGTTCCTGAGAGATGCACACTACTGAAATCAAAACATGGGCACAGAGTGTTATGAAAACCTTTTGGTCAGTCATCTTTCAGACTTCTAGTCTCTGAGTTTGAAGGCTATGCCCTAGTTATTCCAAATACGTTCCAAAAATGTACAGAAAAAAATACAGTGTTTTCTCCCATCATCCAAACTGTTTGCTTATCTGAATTCTCCTATTTTGGCCTTTCTTTGTCCTGTTTCTTCCAGTTCTAGCCTTAGAGCTGTCTAGTTTGGCTTTCCAACTTCCAGTTATCGTTTTCTTCCTACTAGCCACTCTTCTGGTTCTTTCCAGTGTAACAGTGACATGAAAGGGTTTAGGTAATAATCTTGTAATGGATTGCTGCACCAGAATGAAACCTCATTTCTTTTTTCCCAGGACTCCCTGGGAATCCTTTTGCCACAGGGAGATTATACAAAATTGTTCTTGTGGCCATTCATTCTGTCAGTATGAGTGGACAATCTGATTCCCATCAGTTCCCATGGGTAGAGCCGTGATTCCCAGAAAACATACCGTCGGCAGAGTACTTCTTAGAACTACTTCCAAATGCCAGGCCAGAAGTGCCTATATTTCATTAGTGTGTCAGTAATCCCAATACATACGCAAATCTGTAGAGCTTTGGATCTTTCCAAACAACTGATGTGGTGTAATTGTCTTCCTCCTATTAATTGTTCAAATTATTATTTTATTGCTAATGTGTTTGTGTGAATCTGAGTACTTCTTTTCCTGTGGCAAATTTTTTGTTTGTTTGTTGGCAAAAATGGCTTTATATAAAGTTTTGCTTTTCTCTGTCAGAATATAGAATATTTATATAGGTGAATATTTATTTTAGATTGTAAATTTTTATAATCAGGAGTTCTTGAAAAACTATAGAAAGTCAAAAGTACTTAAAAAGTTTTTCTTACAGTCTTCTTACATGTCATGTTACAATTTGTTTGGCGAATCCAGTTTTCTGGAAGTAAATCTATATTTCAGCAAATGTAGTCTCTATAGAATAAGCATGTTCTACAGGAATTAACTAATTTTAATTGAATAATTTTTAAAATTATTTTACGTCAAAATGAAGATTTTTATGTATTGGCTATCATAACATGGCTGAAATATGTAGAACATCAATTTACTTAAAAATTAAAGGAACAGTTCTCTCCTACTTTAATCTTTAAGAGAGAAGAGCCAATATAGTGTAATAGCAGCTGTTCAGCAACACCTATTATTTGCTTGCATTACATCAGTAATATGAGGCACCCTGTCATTAAAATGAGAGTTAGGAATTGGCTGTCCTGATTTGCTTCTCAGCATTCTATAATTTTGCTGAGGATGTGATCTCATCCAGCTCTCCACACCAAATAAGAATCTGGATTGGTTGATGAGCGTGTTAGTTTTCCTTCTGATGAAGTATCAAACTTTATTAAAGGGCTGAAAGAAAACCTTCAGCTTAATTTATAGAGAAAGCTTTAAATATTCTTTTCTTAGAACTAATGGATGGATGATAGTATCTTCAGCAATGCTATTTCTACACCAGTTATTTTTTATTTCTTCTTCTTGACATGTTAGGGTCCCAGTCTTTCATTGCTGGCACTCAAAACTCCTTGTGAGTGGATCCAAACATGGAAGCATTCCAGCACAATGCATGAGAGACCCTTTAACATTACAGAGTAGAGGACAGGCAGAAAAATCTTGAAATAATAAATTAACACTATATCAGATTTTTAGAAAGGAACTCTCTCTCTGGTAACAAGTGCGAGACCCACCTGCGCCTAAGGCACAAACAGGAAATCTTAACCTAGAAAAGGTACTGCTGACAGCAAGTGGCTGTTTATTGGGTTTTTATTGTTTATTAAAATTAATGTGCTAACACCAAAAAAGCTTGGCTTTTGCAGAGGCATGGAACTGTTGTATTTTTCTCTCTAACAACGTGTATGATGTTATCAGAAGGCTGATGACTGAGATGTGAGATCCGTCAATCAGAGACTACAGCAAGTAATTTTGTTAATATTTTTGCACTGACTTAATTAGATATGTTTTTTTTTAAAATGATTTAGTTAAGCTGATGCAACATCCTGTAATGGACGTAGCCTTGCAAATGTAGAGATGTTCTTAGCATGTAAGTAATCATAGTAAATTATAATAATTTATCTTATATTAGTGAATTAAATAAAGGGTCTTAATCAATTGCATCATGATCTGATTGAAAGTTCCCTTTCTACTTTACCATTTTGCCACATGTTATATATCAGACATAAAGTATTCTTCTGTAAAAAACCCAGGCTTTTTCCTTGCTATGGATATGCATGGACACTGTGCATTTATCTGTGTGGGAAAAGTGACCACAATAGCTATTTCTGAATAAACATAATAGCTCCCTGTGTGGATATTCTAGTCTGGAAAAGTCATGGGTCAGACAGTAAGTCGTTGCAGAATAGCTTATTCTGCAATAGCAATACCAGTCAATTTTCCAGTGTAGAAAAGCCTTTATTCCATAGCTCCAAACTCCTGTTTGTGCCAGAAGATTTTGTCTTTAGAGAATATTATAAATTTGTTCTATTCAATTCTTTAAGGCCCAAATTCAGCACTGAACTCCCTTTGGGATCAATACATGAGATCAGCCAGGGAGAGCTTTGTATTATAGAAGCTTGTATTTATGTGCAATGTGCACAGACTCCATAGTTTTATTAACCAAACATTTAATTAACACCTTCTTGTAGCTGTGAGCTGTACACATTTCTGGCTGTGGGATATCCTTGTGACTGTTCTGGTCCAGTCCCTTCTAGGGCCCGGTCCCAAACCAGCAGACAGAAAGTTGCCTGGAAGCAGATACATCAGGCCAAACTCAAGATGGTTGGTAGCTTTCCTCACCAACAGCAGTGGAACAAGGCAAAACAGAGAAAAATGTCATACCTTTGTCCATGACCAAACACAGAAGATGGTTTACAGCAGTGACGTCCAGCTGACACGTTTGAGTTTGCTCTAAGTACAGAGAAAAGAGTGGTCTATTGATATACAGAAAGACTTTGAAAAATGTTTGGACTAAAAATGTGTCCTGGAAAGGCAGCACAGAGAAGTCTTCGCTGAAGGCCAGTTAAAAATCTCACTGCATGCAGATCTACTTATACAATAACTTGGTAAGACGTGTTTTGGGCTGGATTCATGTTTATATTTGAATTATGTTTCTTTTTTTTCTCCTCCAGTAAAAAAACCTGAGCAAACCAAGATAAGACATCTGTGCTATGTTTTTATTTGATATACTTTTTACTGAGCCTTAGGACCCTCAAAAGCAAAGGTTGCTATTTATCCAAAATTACATCACAGTGCCCCTGGCATTTTTGTGGTGTGGACAAATTAACATTAGTAGCTTAATTAAAATCACTAAATGCATTTTAAGAGATGACATAAAGTTGATTTTAATCTAGACTTCCAAAAATGAAGTAAAATGTTAGTCAACTGCCCCACCCTTTTAGTTTTTTATATGGCCCACAGTATTCAGTGGCAGAATAGAGTCCTACGTCATCCTCTTACTTGATTTTCCCTAGGCATTATTAAATAGTTAATAACAAAGGTCTAAAGTCCATCCCGAGTTTTACCTGTTGGCGTAAATCTCGGGCCAAGAGAGCAGTGCTGTAGCATTCATATAAATGAAAGAACAGATTTTGGCTCAAGTCTTTTTAATGTACAGCAGCTGGCATTTTTGGGTTTAAAGAGCAAAATCTCACCTGAGTTTTCATGCTTTCTAAGATTTTGCCAACAAAAGGAAAACAGAAAATAAACAAGACTTTTTACCTTTTGAAAGCCAGAAGAAATGGTGCAGCTGTTTCCAAGACTGCTATGTTCAAGCTGTCACATGAACATGGAATAGAAGACATTCTTGCTTTCCGTTTATGTTTTAGTACAAATGTCTTCCATTTGTTTGTTTCAACATATTTTCCCTTTAACACATTTTTTTAATCAGAATTTTTCCTAATAACATGTTTGTTCAATGTTAAGTTAAAACCAGATTTGGACTTTTACAAGTATATAGATGTTTACAAATCAATTCCTTAGGTATTATTACTGCTTCTATGGTATGGCATGTAGCTACCTGAGAACTTACTACTGCTGACAAGTGGGTTTGGTCAGATTTTTACTGTACAGACGATAAGAGCAGATGATTTCTGGGAGTTGCCAGAGAGAGTGGAGGGAATTGGCTATTACTCACCCGTAGTCCCCTAGCCTTGTTATTTATTTAGCTGCTATATAAGCACTTCAGCCCAGATTTTAATTTGATTCCCATTCCTAGCAATGAAAAATGGGGTAATAGGTAAAAGATAGGTGTTTATCTCTCTTAGAAATAGACAGGCATTAGGTGCAGAGAGCGGCACCATGTGTTTGTCTGATATCTTTCATTATTCAGCTGTCATGGGATTTTGATATAGAAGAGAGCAGAGAAAGAGTTTAACATTTTGTCCATAATATAAACAATTATATTTATTATTTGTGTGTGAGAGACCTGTAAGTTCTTCAAAAGGAAGGCAATCTCTTTGTTTTATTTTCAGCAGTCACTTACACTCAGCACAAGAAGGACAGGGACCTGTTGGAGCCAGTCCAGAGGAGGCCACAAAGATGATCCGAGGGCTGGAGCACCGCTCCTATGAAGACAGGCTGAGAGAGTTGGGCTTGTTCAGCCTGGAGAAGAGAAGGCTCCAGGGAGACCTTATTGTGGCCTTTCAATACTTAAAGGGGGCTTATAAGAAAGATGGGACAGGCCTTTTAGTAGGGTCTGTAGTAATAGGACAAGGGGTAACGGTTTTGAACTAAAGGAGGGTACATTCACATTAGATATAAGGAAGAAATTTTTTACGATGAGGGTGGTGAAACATGAACAGGTTGCCCAGAGAGGTGGTAGATGCCCCATCCCTGGAAACATTCAAGGACAGGCTGAATGGTGCTCTAAGCCACCTGATCTAGTTGAAGATGTCCCTGCTCATCACAGGGCGTTGGACTAGATGACCTTTAAAGGTCCCTTCCAACCCAAACAATTCTATGATACATCGAGGCTTGGATGTTTCAAAATATTTTCTCTGTGTTCCTCCACAACATGTTCTTCAAAAGAATAATAAAAGTAGTAGAACACCCAACTTCCCCATATAAAATCCTATTCGCACTTTTGTCTTACTTTTCCAGGCATGACAGCTGCTACAACTGATTTTTTTTTTTTTTTTTTTTTGGTTCAGGGAGGGTATATGCCTACAGCATGCAGTTCCTGTTTTAAAACTGCAGCAAGTATGAGAAGTTGAAATAGTAGCTGGGACTACAGAGGGAGAATCAGGCTGAAGGAGTGTCCTGTCTTAGTGTGAGACCAGTTCAGGAATGAGAAATAGTGGCTAGCATAGTACTGGGCAAGCTCAAACTTCTCAGCACTTAAAAATTCTGTCTTTGAATGTTCAGTCATAGAAAGCTGCCTGTTTGCAGCTTAATTATTGTCAATGAACCAGACTGCACATGGCACTTATGCTAAATTGGGAAAAAGCATTCTTTTATTTAATTTACTTTGTGTTTCTTTGTCTCAAATACCTGTCTTACCCTGCCACCCAAAATACGTTACTGCCCCTAAAAGCATTAGAAGATGTTGGATCTGAAAATCATTGTGACAGAGATTAGATGAAAGTTACTTTTTCTTTTAAGAAAGGCCTGTAGGGTTTATTTCTGGCTGAAAGATAAAACACAAAAAGAAGGGATGGTAACAGAAAACCACTTCCTCTTATGGAGATTTGACTCACCGCAGAATATATTTTACAGGTGTTTCTCACTCCAAAGCTAGGTAAACTGAAAACATGTACTTAGTTTTCTTTTTTTTTTTGTTGTTTTAACCAACCATGTTAGTTGGAAGGAGACACCCCATTTGAAGTTATTAGCTGTTAGCAGTGAATGACTTTTCATCTCCTATTCCTCTGGGCTTTGCTCATTAGAAAAAGATCGGTAACAGTTCATGTAACTGGCAGGTGATAGATCTGGCTCCTGCTTCATCCTGACTTATTCAGAGTAAAATCTGTTGGCTCACAAAATGTCTATCCTTCCAAGGATTGTCCAGATCACAAGCAAGCAAGCTGGAAAGAAATTGAAGGTTGCTGGAACACAGTAGGCATACTCCCAAGAAGCTCTTAAATGGCTGGTGGGTGTTTTTTCCCCCCATTCTTACTGTAGTTTTTAAGCCTCCATCTATCTCCTTAACACTCCTATCTGGCCCAAATACTTCTGCTTCCGCTGCATCACTACCTTTTACAGAGGTCTCCCTTTTTTTTCAGGCTTGAGTCAAAGACTGGATTTCACGTGCTATTTGACGTTAATTGAAAATGGGCATATCAGGTCCACTAGTACGCCTACCAGTCTATAAAAACAATTAAACATTAAACATATGAAAACAGACCATTTGGAGAGAAATACTTACCACAGCAATCATGAAAACTTAATGTAAGAGACTAACCACATATGAAAAGAGCAAAAATCTTTCCATAAGGTATGCAGTGAAGAAAAGGGAAAAAGCATACTTATGCTTTTACATATTTTATATATTATTTATTCTACTGATGCAGTTATTTCTATATGAGAAGTCAGTAACAAGCAATTTAAAATCTTGGCACTAATATAAATGCACATTTTTGTTCTGTAGAGCTCTTTTATTGTGTAGTATCTAGTGATAGCAACAGTTTTTGATCCAGACCAGTTCTTCCTCAGCAGTTACAGAAGATTTTCAAACTGGCATCAGACAGCTCATACAGACTATTTCATAGCATAGCTTCCTCCGAAAGTATCCTGATAAGAGCATATGTTTATAATAGGAGACAAGCTTAAGGGAACTTTTTGATAACAGGGTATCTTTTAAAGCAAACAAATCTGAAAGTGTTTCATTACCTATCTGTACTTGTTTTATCACGGATTAGTGAAATCAGAGTGTTAAATTTAACAGCATCAAAGTAGTAATCTTCTTTTCTCTGCCGTCTGTGGTGCCCTCTACTGCACAGCTTTGTAAAAGCAAGACAAACACAGGTAACTGCATCCGTTACCCTGCTTTCTCCACATTTTTCTTTCCATCTTAACATTTAATAATGGTTCTTTATTTGTTTTCCTAATAATTTTCCTTCCAATATATATGAAAAATACAGTCAGTATTTGCAATTGAAATTCGTGTTGTTTTTTTTTTTTTTTTTTTTCAAGTGGAGTTTAAAAGGGGGAAATAAATAAACAAAGAGGGCTTTAGGAAATGAACCTGCTAGTCCATTTATTGATTGTAGTTCATTTACTGGTAATATTCTGGATACTAATTTATGCGGTTATACATACATATACATATTTACATATATGTATGCAATATTAAGGTTGAAGCACGGAAATTATTATTGTTGCTTGTTTTTCAATTTCTGTTTTGTTAACTCAGGCATAAGCATTGAGTATTTCGGTTGTGCTTTTTTACAGTTGCTGTTTGCTGCTCTGAAGAAGAGATAAGTCATTAAATTAGTTTCTCACAAGTTGATGTATATAGTTTTGTTTGCAATCTGTTGCTAGGGGCATGATATAATTTTGTCAGTTCTATATCAAACAAAAATCTGTTGATTTTGATGTTGAATTGTTGGAAAGAGCTACAGAGATTTTACAGAAATATTTCTGGAGTGATCTCAAGGTACCTAAAGGCCAAAGACTTAAGATGAAAGATCTGAAAATTTCAATTTATTAATTTACCTTTCTTTTTCTTGCCTCTGTTAATTGAAGCACCCTGAGTTTGTATCATGATAGCCTGGGGTTTTCCTTGAATACATCAATGCATGAACTTTTTAATTACCTACCCAAGCTGCATTTGGACAGCTTACTCTTACGAGTACCAAAGAAGAAAGGTTCAGTGGTAGTAGCTAATGGAACAGCAAGAGGAACCAGCTGCCTCCAACATTTTAAACACTACGTCATCTAACTTGCTAACAAGTCTAAGCATTTCAACATTTGAAATGCTGTTGGCAGTGAGCTAGATAGAGCACAGCTTCCAATATTACTGACTGCTGTGCATAAAAGATGATGTTATCAACAGTGGGCTTTAAAAGATTTTCTCTAGAAAGGACAAGCCTTAAGATACTTATCTCCTAAGTAACTGCTAACACTCTCAGAATGACCACTATCAGGCAATCAATTACAATGACATGGTTAGGAGTTGAAAATACACTTTGGTATATCATAACTGCAAAGGTAAGAGCAGTTTGAATTTCTAGGATTTGCTGTTTTTCACCATCAAGCTGCCAGTGAAGGAGCCCTGATCTCTGCACTCAAAACCCACTGAAGAAACCAAGCATGTGGTTCTGCTCGGGAGCGCCCAGGGCTGCGTGGGGACTGTTTGGGCAATGGACAGGAGCTGGCCATGCACTGGTCCACTCTCCAGGCCTTCACAAGGTCTCCCAGAAACACTGCATGTTCTCTTTAAAATCACAATGAGTTGAAACTTTCTGAAGTGAAAGAGAAGACTGGAATTTTTGTAGGAAAAGGTGAATACCTAAAGACAACAGCTACGAAATGCACCAAAATGAAAATTGCATGTGGGATTTATTTTCCAATTCACTGTCTGTCTCTGGCTGTGTATTGTCCATTTTGAAGTGATGCCTTCTGGCCGAGGATGCCACGTGAATCGTAAAATTCCTGGTTCAGCCATAAGCCTTACAAAATTTAGCATTTTTTTCTTAAATCTCTGCTTCCTTGGAAGCCAGTGATTCATGACTGTTAGAATTAGGAGTTTATTGTTTATTCAGAACACAAGTTTTTAACAGTGTATTGAGAAAGATTTGAAAACATATCCCAAGTCTGTTATAAAACTTTGGAATGGTGAAGGCAAATGATAAAAATAGTGTTAAATCTTTAATCTCAATAAAAGTTGAATTCCATTTTGGGGAAGGAAGCTGATTTGTCAACAGCTGGAGTTACACTGAAGCTTTCAGCTTTTTCAGCTTTCTTCCAGCCACTCAGAACAGTCAGGAAAAGACATTTGATATTAAGGGAAGAAAAAATTGCTGGTCATTTAGAAAGGATGAGAAAAGTATTGATGAGCCATTTGGCCACCTTCTAGCCAGCCTGGCTGGATTTGTTCCACAAATCTGGGTGCTGTGGAGTTTGTGCTTAAATATCTGCTCATGCACAGCAGCTCCAGAGACAGTTTTGAGGTTTGGTTCCCAGCGGAGGACATGGTCAGTATTAAGGGAAGAAAAAATTGCTGGTCATTTAGAAAGGATGAGAAAAGTATTGATGAGCCATTTGGCCACCTTCTAGCCAGCCTGGCTGGATTTGTTCCACAAATCTGGGTGCTGTGGAGTTTGTGCTTAAATATCTGCTCATGCACAGCAGCTCCAGAGACAGTTTTGAGGTTTGGTTCCCAGCGGAGGACATGGTCAGTCAGTAGGGCAGGAGAAGGTCCCTGCAGCCAGGGTGGGTGGGGC
>NW_009606927.1:0-15997 GCF_000690535.1 Cariama cristata | reverse complement strand
AAGAGCGGGAAAATCGGGACTCTGCTTTCCACAGAAATTTTTTGCTTTTTCTCTCCGGCCCTATTGTTTGACCTCAGATCATGAATTTTAAGTCTAGCATGCAGAATAGCCTTTTCAAATTTCTTTGGTAATCTCTTTTGCGTCTTTTTAACATGGCTTCATCCCTTCCAGAGAAGTTGGATTGGTCTGCACCAACCTTCATGGAGGACCACACTGTGTCTTCCACTGAAGTGTCAGCTGGGAACAAGGCCAGCTTCAAGGAAACAAGCCTGTCTGGCCATGAGAGCCACGTCCCTAGGTAAAAGATGTGAAAAATAGCACCCACACTCTCTTTCTGTGGTAATACTTAAGTAGGTAGTGCACCATTGCACCTAATGGGCTTGTGCAAAAGTGAAAAACATACTCCTGTACAAAAACACAGGGGAGAAGGGGCTCTCACACTGCAAACAGCATCTCTGTTCCCTCAGACCTCTTCAAAAAGTCTGTAGGTACAGACAGAAATACAGAAAACCATTACAAAACAAATATACTGAATTTCACTAACAAAAAACTCTCACCATTTTTTTAAAGACTCCTTCCGTATACGGTATGTCAGCCTCAGAGGCTAGAACAGACTGGCAGCATCTTAAAAGTAATTTAAAAGGAAAAGGAGGTCTTTGTGGCAGGGTATGTGAACTGCATGGCTGTAGCGATATACAGTTCTGGATTTTGGAGTGTGTTGATTTGTTACATTGCAGATTTTTATTTGTAACTGTTTATATTGTGGTTTTATATTGTTTGCTTGCTAAAGGTGCTATCATATCAATCCTTTATGCTATTAATGTTGAAGATAATTTCTTGTCCTATACAGAAATAAGTATCTACTCATGCTGCAACCTGTTAGATCAGGCAAACCCTGTGAGATATAGAGTGCTTAGCCCTTCTCTGCTCAGATTTTGCTGTTAACGAAACCAGAGTGAATTTTAAGTAGGCATACTTGGCCAGTATTTTATGTTTGCTTATTAAAATTCAGTTAATCTCTGCAAAAAGAGACAGAATATCAGCAGGGGGTACACAGAGAATTGCTGTCCTCTTCCTCCTGTTTTGCCACATTTTCAACTTCTGTTGGCCAACAAATCAGGATATTGGGATTGGAACAGAAACCTAGACTTTCAAAATCTGCAGCAAACTTTGAAGTACATCTGGAATATTAAGACAGTTACAGTGGAAAGAACCAAATGAATAAGTAAAATATTTATGAGTATCAAAGCAATGACATGGTTTAGATTTCCTATCTACCTATCTGTTCTTTCATCCATCTGCCCATATATATTTTTGTCTTCAACACTCTAATTTTCGTTATGTTGGAGGTCTGCACCATAGTCAGCTTTGCTTGATTATGAAGCTATTATACAGTACAAAATGAATTTACTTATTGGCTGCATGACCAGGCCTTCTTGTATTAACAGCACTGCAAATGCTTCACTGTTTTGCCTTTGGAAAGCCAGTAGTCTCTCTGTGTCCAAGTTTATTCGTCTGAAAAAACAGAAAAAAATCTTACATTGTGGTTGTTGAACGGTTTAATGTTACTGGACAAAAATGTTAGAAATACTAGTAGGGTTTTTCTGTACAGATACTATTATGAGTAACATTTCAAAGTAAAAGGTTAATACTTTCCAGAAATTGTTTTCAAAAAATGATAATCTAGTTTCAGCAGAATGAGGAGTAAGTGGAAACTGAGCTACAAAATAGAATAAACATATTCAGCTGACAGAAGAGAGCTTTAATGACACTTCATTATTTTTTAAGGAGACTCATAGCTAGGTTTTAAAAATCATTCTTGCTGATTTTGTAACAGTGGCACTGATTTTGTGTGGTGTGCACTGCTATTGACTCATCTTTTCTTAGTATATTACTTAATGACAAAATTGGACTTTGCTGATAAAACTTTGAGCTAAAATAAGTTTTGTATATTCTTTTAATCCCTACCTAAACTTACGATGCTATATAGTACACTTGTACTTTTAAGGACAGCTGAAATGTTGGTGTCAGATTGCTTATGGAAACAAAAAGCATCTGTCATAACACTCAAACCAGCCTACAGTTTTGCTGCAAGGGACCTGCTGCAAGGTTACTTTGTCTTTTTAGGCGAAAGATACAGATTTTATTCTTTTCACACTGCATCTGTTGAGACGAAGCCTTCATATAATTAAAACCCATAACATTTTGTTCAGGGCAGCAGATCAAAAGGTTAACGTGCAATGGTACAACAGGAAGTATTTGTACTCTTGAACATTTTTAAAATTTACAGCATTTAAAAACAATTTAGACCAAATCATAGCCAAAGCCAATATTACATCATTTATAGTAAAACATTAATCACTAGTCATAAACTAGCAAGTTGGTCTAAAACTTTAGCTGGTAAAAAATTTGATGGTTTCAGGACTGAATAGAAATGCACTTTTAATTGTGTCCTCAGTCATGCATCTGAAATGGAAAGTCAAAGTTTTTAGGGAAACTGAGCAAAACAAAATTAAAAACCAAAATAGTTCCTCCACATTTTTGAAACAAATATATCCTTGAAGCAGTTTTGGATTACATGATTTTTGTAGGAGTGGGGATGGGTGATCAAAACTCAAAGTAGAACTGGATTTTATCATATGATCTGTATTATTAATTTTTTTTGTTTCAGTTCTGAAGTTCTTGAAGCAATAGAAAATGTTATTCAAGATGTACTTAAAAGCTTGGCCCAAAAAAAAGCACCTGTTCTTACACTGGCTAACAGATCAGATTGGAGGAACATAGAGTAAGTAGTATATATTTTGAAGCCCTGTGTTATATTAATATAAATGCCATGAATATAAATTTGGTTATGTAACTTCCAGAAAAGTTATTCATACATAGTTATGTAAGTATTAGAATCAATATATTCTTTGACTTCTTAAAAAGTAATGGACAAAAAAAAAGTAATGGTTAGTAACCACTCTGCATGAACAGGCATCATGTATTAAGTAATAGCAGACCATAGCATAAAGGGGAATGTAAAACTACTGTAATAGGAGTTAGAAAGGAAAGGGAGGTCCTGTAAACAATCATATTCTGGAAGCAGTACAAACCAGAAATGGTAAGTTGTGTTAGAGTGAAAAAATCTGGTTTAAGCTAGAAACATTTACTAGCAATTTCATCTTCCAATGCACTTTCTGTGCTTCCTCTTTTCATTTTCTCTGTTTTTCCTCATAGTATCTTATTTCTTAAAATGATAGTGATAAACTTACCTTTTTGTTCTCAGAGAAGATGCATCTCACCTCTTCCTGTTGTATTTCTTACCTCCATGTTGTGTTCTAAGTTCATTACCAGACAAATAAAGCAAACCAAGCTTCTAATATGTTATCTAAATTTCAGATCTTATGCCAGCTTATCTAGACAGGATCAGAGAAAAAGCAACCTGTCCTCTTTTATAACACACTTTGTGATTTGTAGAAGTTGCTTGTGCAACAGTGTTTTTCCAAGGAGCTCATTTAAACTGAAAATACCTGAAACCGAGAGATTAATTGCTTTCTATAATACAGAAGCAAAAGGATAAAGGAAGATACAAATCCATTTCTTGCCCTGTAGTAGCTTTGGATGTCAATGGGTTAAATGATGTTTAGATTGATAAGATTGCAGAGGTGCTTGTAAGTGGACACATTACAAACATTTGAGGTTGAATAAGCATAGCAAATCTTCCACGTGTAACACTTTGGTGGAATACTCATTTAATGAGAACAATAAATTTATGTCAGTCAAAAAAACCTGAGGGGCCTGAAGCTAATCAGTTAACAGAGAGGCTTGTATGTTCCAGGGAATTTAATGCTTTGTGTCTTGATAGTTTGACAAAAATGTTTCACTCAGATGTCTTTAAAATACTGTAACAAAGTTTTGCAATTTATGGCAGTCTTTGGGGAAATGGCATTCTAGGCTAGAAAAACAAATGTGAGATGTTATTTGCCATCAGAACACATAGGGGGAAAAATGTTCAAATTAAAACAAGTTATCATCACAGTATGTTAAAAATAAGACTCATCAATCACATTAAAAAAAGCTGAACCATTATTTATAGTGGAGAAATGTAATCTCAGATACGTATTTCTGTTGAATAGTGACCTATATCCCACTTTGATACAGCAGTTTCAGAAGACAAAAATAAATAGACAAATAAAACAAAAACCAGAATGCCAAAATATAATATGAGTGGAAGAATATATTAGCCAGTGGGACATTTTTTTTTTCTTTTTTTTCTTTTTTCTTTTTTTCTTTTTTTAGGCAGCCTTTTCATACCTAACCTACACAGCTGGAATCTGTTGGGTGGGAACTAGTAGAATGAGAGAATGATTTCACATTTTAAACGTTCCTTGTAAACATTTGTAGATGCCCAGAGAGGTATTTACCTGAGAAGGATGTCAATCAGTGAGAATGCCAGGCCTAAAGTAGTACAGTCGGTTTCTGTTTTCCAGCTGTATCTTTCCAGGAAAAAAAACCAAAACAAAACTAGGGTAAATGCAATCCTAGGAAGGATTGCTGGATGTCCGATCTAACGTCAGTTTGCAGTTGCCTTTACGAAGTATCTGTGGGAGCCACACTGATCAAGTTCTTCAGTGTGCCGTTTTCTGAAGGGAGTGTTCCTTGTTTAACCTGAGAGAGCAATCCACTAAAGTTTTGATTACTGCTTTCCTCCCGTGCAGTTACAATGTAGGGAGCGTGCAAGTGAAAAAGCACAAATATCTTTTAAGTGTTGCAGCACAAAGGCAAGAAAGTTACTTTAAAAGGTGGCAGACAGATGCTACACTGTGCTGTTTGTTATTATTGCTGCCGCTTTACGTATCTGCCCCGTGGTGTGTTCTGCCGCCCAAAGGATGCGTGGGGCAAAACCTTTCACAAGGAAATTTAGAAACATTATGTCGTTTTAGATAAACTTACAGACAATTTACCACCAATACTTTTTAAAAGTACATACAAAACTCTGAAATGAAAAAGAATTATTTAGAGACAGGACTGTCATCTCATAAGGCAGTAAAATAATTTTAAATAAAATAATGAAGTATCCGTAAGAAAATAACTGATTCTTTTGGTGAAATGTGCATCTTCAGACATGAAATGGTGAAGCATGAAATGTAGGATTAGAAAGGATCTGATCATTTAGGTTAAACAACTGTTTAGAGAATAGGATGGACCAGATTTTTGTTTCCAGAAGTTAATAGTGGAATATAATTGAGTTATTCTGATAATTTAAGGGCATAAATTAGATAATATTATTGTAATACAAAATAATAACACTTTTCATATGTTCTACATCAGAAAGTCACTATGTCAGACTTGAACTGTATTCTAATAATGATTCACATTTTTTTCCTGTCATTTATTCCTTTGTTTTCATGCTAAATAATAATTGATGCTGACATATTAACAGTTATAAACATGTATAAAATATTTTTCTTGTCTCTGCTTTTGTCTGGAAACATATGTATTTTAGGCTTAAATTCAGTCTTGAAGCATCTTCTTGAGAAACTCTTTCTTGTTTTGAAGCCATTGATCAGGTGCAGCGCAGCTCAGTAATGTTTTGAATGGGTCATTTTGGCAGATGATGTCTACTGCCTGCCTTTTTCCTTTGGCCACTCCAACTCCACTCTGTACAGTCTCAAAATAGCACTAGCATATTTGATTATAGGAAAGGGGTCTGAGTCTGAATTGCCTTGCAGAGAACAATTTATATATACTTAATAAGTTTAAAGTTTTATTGTATTTGTTTGCAATGTATCAGATTTAAAGATTCTGTAGGTCTACAGATGATGCCACATTGTACCACAAAACAAATAAGAAGTGACTGCCCTAGATCAGCACCAAAATTTGGTAAGTTTAAAAAGTCCAAAAGAAGAATTCTTGTTTTTTCTTGTATTTTAGTTCAAAACTTTGTAAAAAAAGAAAACCAAAACCAAACCATTAAAAAAAAATTTGCACTGTGATTTAGAAGTGGGTGGCTAATATAACCTGATATTATGACCAGCCCTTCAGCTTTTCCCTTCTCTATTAAATTATAATGAGTGACAGTGAAATTAATACAGCATTCTTACAGTTTCTACCCTCCTTGAATGAATATCAGCTGCGGACATATTCAAAAGGTCTTAATGTAAAAACATCACTGTTCTTGAAAAAGCTAGCTAGTAAAGGAATCTTGGAATACAGACAAAAAGCTAATTTCTTTTTCTAACAACTCAGTCATTTAATTTTTTGGCCCGGACAGCAGGGCATACATTCTCTCACTTAACTCCATTGTATTTTTTCTAATTATTCTAGAAATTATTAAGTCTGTTGATTAGTACAGTCTCTCTGTATTTTCACAGCACATTAAAACATATGTTTCAAAGTTTTATTTTATGAGACACAAATATGGGTGAATATAAAGTCAAATTATTGTATATGCATTTTTGAAAATGGATAAAATATTTTGTAAAATGTATTTTTTCAGCTCTGATGCTCAAAATATTATCTATGATCTACAAGATGGTGCAGAGCAATACTTATGCAACTAAAAGGTAACATACTACATTTCTGTAATTTCAAATAAAATTATACTTTAAGAATGTTATTGTGAAAAATAGCCTGGAGGATGCAAACCTGCAGGATAATGGGCTCCTGTACCTAAAAAGCTTTAGGTTGATCTGATTATCCATGCCCTCTATAAAATCCTCATGAGCCTACAGCTGTTTCAGTATTATAATTACAAACACAATATTTTGTCTTGATAGAGATATATATTATTCAGATACACTACTGTTTGGTAGCCAAAGTGTTGTGGACAATATAATCAATGACATTTCTTGCATGCTTAAGATACCTCGGAGAAGTCTACATATAGTAAGTGGCTTATTTTGAATGTTTTTATCATTATTTCCAAATCATATAGATTGAACTGAAAAGTGAAATATCAAGAAAAGTAATCAATAGGAAATATTTGTGCAAATGAAACCTAATTATGCTTTATCATAGCTCTTGAAAGGTTTCTTTCTTCAGAGAAAATTCATAGAGTTTGCTTGCTCCAAAGAGTATGGGGCAAACTGTCAGCTAAAATCACAGGGCCTTTTGCTATTACCTAGTAAAGGCAGTGCTTAAGCTTCAGAGTGCAAGACACCTGTTTAGCAATTTGTACTCAAATGATTTGCTAACTTGGGGGTTAAATGAAAATTTAAAGAATGTCAGAGATGTAACAACCTTTCAAATTTAGTTGTATCTCATGTCTTACAAGAATTCCTTTGTATCTAAAAAGGCAGTTGTTAACATATTTTATTGTAAGTATGCCTTTATGTCCATGATGACAACAACATTGCTTACGTGTCTAAAAGGTTGATGGCAGTAGATAACCGCTATTATGGGTCAGAATCCTTTTCAGGAGTTTCTTGTTTTGCCTGTACAACATAGTAACATAACAGCATGTAACTTCCAGTTTACTGTGTACAACTTACTATTTTTTTCAGCTGTCTACAACTAAAGGTTTTGTTGCTGGTAATTTAAGTTACACTGAGGAAGATGGTACAAAAGTGAATTGTACCTGCGGTGCAACAGTATGTATTATATTAACATACTCATATGGTCCTCAATGAGCTGCTCCTACCACACTGGGCAGACTCCTCTAGTAGCAACAGCACAGATGAGAGACTGAACGGAGCCTCTGTAGTTAGAGAAAGAAATCTCTTTCTGGACCCAAATTATGTTCTCATTTACAGAATTTTAATGATGATACTCCATCAGCATAAGAGTTGATATTGTCTCCATGTACCCAGCACTGTACAACCAAAGATATATAATATCAGGCTGTTTGGTCTAAGGATTATCACTTATACAGGAATCACAGACATTAGAAGGACTTGTACTGTCAACTAATTTTGTCACAGGTGGTACTGAGCTAAAGAGAAGTTTATAACCACGTTTTCATAAGAGTCAAGAGCCAAAAGTGGTTTGAGGAGATGAGATTCAACTAATCTGGTCCCAAAAGATTTTCTATAGCCGTGCAGAGCATGAAAGCACAATCAGAACTCAGACTTGCTGACTGTTGTCATGATTTCCTGGAAAATGTGTTCATTGTAAGCCTAAGTCAGTAATTTCAATATGGAAAGATAACCTTAGCTGCCTATTATACTTTGTTTTTAAGCAGAGCTTAAAGTCGCCTGTTATCAGTCCTCTTCTACAGCTCTTTGTATTTTTATTTGTTGAGTTGTTCCACCCTGGCACTGGAGGTGATTTAGCAGTCAGAAATAAAAACGGACCACACACTTTAATATATACATGCTCTTTTGCCAAGTTCTTTCTCCAGTTCCTGTTTTCTCATCCATATGCTTGCCAGATTGAGCCAAGCCTAATATGAGATGTAAAGTAAACATTACTATATCTTCAAATTGTTGCTCCAAAATACTTTTAAAATCAGGTTATAGGTTAATAAAAGAAAGGATTTAATGATCTTCCAAAAAGAACACTTAAATATTTTAAGCCTGTATTAAATTTGCAATCTTCACATGAAGCTGACCTTTTTTTTTTTTTACTAAGACAGATAAAAAATCAATCAGGACATTGTAATGCCCATACGATGAATAATCTTTCATGACAGTCACACAAACACTTTTGAGAAGCATCTTGTTATAACAGGAGGACTCCTACACAACCATACAATATAGCGGGATATCAATGGTTGAATACACTCATAAAGAGGTGAAAATGTCAAGATTGATCTTGTATATAGAAGATGAATGGTTGTTTCAGGATGTAATTGTGTCCTTCATTACCTAATGTTGTTATTTTAAAATATATCATTTTCTCGATTTAAAATGATTAATCTCATTTTTGTTGTTTTAGGCAGTCACTGTGCCATCTAATGTTCAAGGAATTAAAAGTATCCTTTAAGCAAGACCTCTCATTGTAGCCTGAAAAAATAAAGTAAAAACAAAGAATATTCCAAGTTAAACAACATTCTGGTAATTTTTTCTTTGCTTGTTGGCTCTGAAATTGAGTCATGAACACTGCTTTTGGCTCCAGAACAGGTATTTTAGAGCATTTAGTTTTAATTGATTGGTGTGATGGATCATTTTACATGCAGCTAGCCTTAACAGAAAAGATTTAATCTCACATGCCAAATTTATGTTAATTGTAGAAAAAGATGCAACTTTTCAGAGACTCCTGGATGATGACTTCTGCAATAAATTGTCCCCGTGTATAATGATTACGGTATGCATCTTACATTTCGTATCGTCTAGCTAGACGCAAGAATTTAAATAATACTTTAGCATTGTAGTGGTGCTCAAACTTGGTCAAAGACCATAATAAAATTAATATAAAATATGTCTAACAATATTTGTTAAATGTTATTATCCTCATAGAAATATAAAATACACGTTCTAAAGATTTATTTCCTCCAAACATCTCC
Source organism: Cariama cristata (assembly GCF_000690535.1). Taxonomy (NCBI): domain Eukaryota; kingdom Metazoa; phylum Chordata; class Aves; order Cariamiformes; family Cariamidae; genus Cariama; species Cariama cristata. Next base: position 6,570 of record NW_009606927.1, on the reverse strand, counting down.
TTAGAGCTTGGTAGCTTATCAACTTCATGTGCTGCTGCAAAGTAGCTGCCCCACTCAGTCTCAGAAAGCATTAACTGTTGAGTAACGTTTTGTCCTTCAGGATCCTAGGTTTAGCAAACCCAAATGAAACAGAATTGGTTGATTTTGGTTTCTACTGAAAGAGCCTGGAGAATTAATAGGAGTGTGTAAATGGATTATGTGTACCTACTTGTTCTGGGACAAATTTGGCCCACAATGAGGAAAAAACATATCCCCATACCTAAGAGAGATAAGCATTTATACTGTGCTGCGTATTGTCCAGTTATAGTCAGTCATACCAAGAACTTGTTTTATATTGTCTTATTAGTGCCATAAATATTTTTGAGAAGAAAAAAGTGACCTTCTTACACCAGCTTATACAGATACCAGGGTACATCTACACATCAACTCCCAGACCTTACAAATAAACTGCTTAAACAGAGGAATGTATGATACTTCTACAGTGCCTGTAATCCAGAACATCTGCTGTGCTGCTCCCCAGCCCATCCTTCCTTCCCTCCTCACAGAGCCAAAATAGGAGCAGAGAACTTTCCCTGCAAAATAGCTGCTGGAGAAATATTTCTGCCAGCATTTTGTTTGTTTGCTTGCTTTTAAATGACAACTGTAAACACATATATAGCCAGATGTTGTTTTAATTAATTTAAAACTGCCTGCTTTTATTTTATTTCCTCAGGGTAGAGGCATACCAGATCTTAATACAAGACTTTTGGTCAGAAAGCTGTGGGATTCTTTTAAAATTCCTATTTTCACCCTTATGGATGCGGATCCACATGGTAAATCTGTAGAGGTTCAATGACATAAAAGGAAAGCAAAATTTATTTAGAATGTCTTTTCTCACTTTTATGGGAAGGTACTCAGAGCACAGAGATCCAACACAATCAGAAGGTTCCTGATCTATGCAGAATATTTCTGGGAGTATAGAGGGAGTTTAACTCAGTTTAACTCAGAAACGTCAATACTGGCATTACATCGCCATTGAATATACCCTTACTCTCTGTGATGATTTGTTGTGCTTTGAGATATTAATAAGAATCTCACCTTGTACCTAAAAAAGAAAAAAAACTTTTATAGAATTCATAGCTCAGAATAGAGCTAGATTTTGAAAGTACCTGTGGGCCTAACAATGAGGATAAGGATAATGGAATTTTATGATCCATTGCATGATTCCACTGATTTTAATGGGAGTTAGGCACTTGACCACTTCTAAAACTCTCAGGATGTCCTACCTATATCTTTACAGAGTGAAATACCATTGAAAATGGTGTTCTGTCAAGAATTCCAGCTGTTGGCTATACTATTCCTTTTGTAAAATAAAAGGAAATAACAGGAACTTTTGTAAACCTTGTTCAGTTTGGTATAAAGCAAAATTTTTAACTACATCATGATCCTTAGGCCAGACACACATGAAGAAAATAATATGTTTGAGCAAAATCTTTTATTGGTTTTAAAGTAGTTCACATTCACTTATATTAATAATTCAGCACTCATGTCAATAGTTTACAGTAGTGAAAGCTAGAAACTACAAGTCTGATGCCAGCAGGAATAAAGTTAATCCTAAAATGAGTCCGTCACATTCTGGATGTGCTGTTCTATTACATCAGCAGCAGGTCTGAAATTTCCCTCGTTTCATGAGGAATTCTGTGTATGTGAGCGTGTATGTCTTAGTTTTAATTCAGAATCTGAATTCACATATGCAAAATGTAGAAAATATCTTATGTATCTACACTGATCCCACCTGAAATTAAGGAGATTACTCCAAAAAGAGAAGCAGCTGCTCAAAGCAATAGTATTAAGAGATATGGATTACATGAGATAAAGTAAGACACTTTCCGTGATGGATGTTGAACAACATGTAAAAAAGCTGATTATCCTTGGTTTTGAATTGACCATGCACAGATAGCGTGAAACATTTAACTGTATAAAGGTGACATATTGTGGTCAAATTCTGATTATTCTGACATACTCTAAAAATAATTGTAAACCATGAAGAACTTCACTAATCATAAAGTCATAACTGTTATGCCACAAAATTAAATTCTTAATGTAGTATTCTTGAACATGCCCAGCGTGCATACAAACAGACACTTGACATTTGGTATTCTGCAACCTAGGTGTAGAAATAATGTGCGTCTACAAATACGGATCTGTGGTGAGTATAATTTTTCCACTTCATATACATTGTTTTGTAGCCCAGCTTTGAAGCTGGAAAGTATGAAATGTTATAGCCTTCATTAGAATGGTTACTGCCTTTTATCATTTTGTTTCAACACAAAGACAGTTTTTAGGCCTTGTCTATCTGCAGAAATGGCGGCTTCTTGCAACAAAAAGAAACTGGATAACAATGACAGGTGTTTCATTTACCTATATTTCACAGCTTTTTCCTGCTGCACAGGCAGTTTTCAGGCAGTCCAAATAGAAAAGTGTTCTCCATTTTGCTTTGTTTCTGCCTTAGAAGAGAAATGAAGGCTGGAGGGATCTTGGGAGGAGGAGGAGATAACTTGCGAGATGGGTGATTCTCCAGAAAATCATGTTATGTTGGTAAAGATTTTGGTTTGAGGTGAGGATTTGCTTAGCTTATGGATACATGTGTGCAACATTACGGAAGAGGAGGCAGAGGGAACAAGAAGGCATTATTATATTACATTGTTAAAAGACAAGGTATAGGAAGAAAATATGGAAGGCAGGCAGAGTATGGTGAAGGCAGAGGGCAGAAGCAGAAGGGTAAACTGTTCAGCAGAGCAGTGGAGAAAGAACATCCAAAGTAAAACCAAAACAAAACGAACTTCAGAAAACTCTCAGACATTGATGATGTCAGAGTTCAAACATATGTCATAACACATGCCCCAAGGACATCCAGGGAGACGAAGTCCCAGGTTTTCAGGTGAGCTGTCATGCCTTCAGCTCTCCTACAAAGGTGTGTAAACTGATAAAACACCATCTTCCAGGATTAAATTAAATTGTCAGGTTCCTTTGAAAGTTTATTTTGTTCAGTTACAGAGTAACAGGTGTATCAAATGAAACTAGAATATGTCAAGTTCATTACAAACGATGGAAGTATTCCTTTATACAACATGTAATTTAACTGTGATACTTTGCTGTAGGGTGCTGTAGATGACAAAAGTTTTCATGGATTCTAAAAGCAACCTGACAAAATCAAGTATTACACTACCACCACTTCTGGCTCAGAAAGTTGGAGTCACAAACCATTGGGAGCGGGGGAGTATTCTGAGAAGTATCATTAATTGCTTATTTGTTTTTATTTACACTTTTCCCTAAGATATCTACTGTAGCCATGATACTGGACCAGATGAACCTTTGTTTGGGCTATTTTTATATGATGTGATACCTTCCAGCAGAAAATACCAGAAATTTCCAGATTTGCTTTTCATTGCTCATCCTGGCTTTTTTTTTTTTTTTTTTTTTTTTGGCAATCAGACTCATATTGGCTGTAAAAACCAAAACAAAACTATTCAGACTAGACCAGCCTAAATTGGACTAGTCTAGAATCTGTCATAGGCTGAAGGGTGCAAATCTTAGTGAAGGAACGGTTTCTGGCAAGGGGATGTGGTAAGCTTCAGTTGCACTATGTTCTCCTATACCATTCTGATAGCGAAAATACCCAATTATCTTTGTAATAAAATCTGACCATGTCTTCGGAAGGCATATAACTCAAATAATTTAAACTAAAAGTCACTGCATGTTATAGTTGACCTTTCTTATTTCAGTCAATGTCTTTTGAGGCCCATCATCTCACCGTTCCATCTATAAAGTGGCTTGGTCTCCTTCCATCTGATCTTGAGAGGTTAGTTATTTCCCCAAACAAAACAGAAGTACTCTTCTGTTTCACAGACAGGAAATGCAATCTGACTTAATTCATTAAAAAAACAAACAAACAAACCTGACATTTAAATCTGTTATTCTTTTCATATATTATTTTGTCTTAATATAAAGAAATAAGTTGGAATAAATATTTTTAAGTATATGAGAAAATGTAACAACTTTATTTTCTTTTCAGATTGAATATACGCAAAGATATCCTGATTCCATTTACAAAGCAAGATCAAAATAAGTTAGCAAGTATACAAAAGAGACCTTACATTGCTTGTCAGCCAATGTGGAAAAAAGAAGTATGTATAAACCTATTGTTTCCTATTTCTTACTACCCACAGGACAAATCCTACCATCTGCCATCCTGCTCCTCTTTATGAGGACAAACTCTTAGTATACAGCAGAACCGGTCAGGTTTTGCAGCCCTAAAAGAAGGGAAGATTGAGACAGCCCATGCCCTGGGATATGTCTCTGAATCCGTGGGCCTCAATGGCTTACAGGCCACAACTGGCAGCATTTTAAGCTTTCCTGCCATTAGTCATCTGATGATCACATGGAATTTTACTGCTTTCCTAAATATTACAGAATATATTACATCTTTATAAGTAGGGGAATGCTTACAGCAGTTACTTACTCAGTACTAGACCTCTAATCTTGTCTGAATCTCAATTCAGGCTTATATTGTGTGAAATGGTTAGAAAGGAAGAAAAGGTATTGTGTACCTTCTCCTTCCTGTTTATACTCATCTTACCGATTGTTTGTGTTACTGTGAGGTACACACTAGAGAACAGATGAACATACAGTAAAGTGAAACTCAGCTCAGTTACAGGGATTTTGCAGCACCATTTCCAGTAAGACTAACTTTACAGTTCTACATGCACATCCAGCAAGTGTAATTCTTACTTAAATAATTACCTAACCTTGGATCAAGCCATTACAGCATCACACGCTAATTTGTTCTTTTTTTTAGCTGGAAATTATGGCAGCATCTAAACTGAAGGCTGAAATTCAAGTTTTAACTTCTCTTTCATCAGATTACCTTTCCAGAGTCTATTTACCAAACAAACTGCAATTTGGTGGATGGCTATGAATCCTTGTTTGCAAATGAAATGTTTTTCTTGATATTGATTTATTTTGTTGATTGCTCTTAGAAAAAATACAGAGAGACAGACCAGTATGCTTCAGCTTCTTGTTAGGTTTCTTTATCACTGTAGATTATCATTATTTCTTTTTCCTCTTTCAAACCATAAGAGAAATTATGATTCTTTTACAGAATACTGTTGCTTCCATTCTGTGCCTTTTGTATTGTAACAATGCCAAATGCAATGGTACGTACATAAAAAGATAATGAAACATGTTCTTTCTGGCCAGAAAATGTTAAGTTAAAAAAATGTATCAAGGAATTGCTTTGCCTACTGTCTTAAAGCACAAGATGATGCTGTACCGACCTTTTTATTTTTGAAGGGAGTAAAAAACTTTGTTAACAATTTACTGCACATGCCTCCTTTTGGAAATTAAGTACAGCATTGTGGCATTTTGTGTTTGCTGTAAATTCAGATGGAAAAGTCAGAGATCATTCTTCATTACTGCATATCTCAAGCAGCTATAAATGTTCCAGCAACCAAATTACTATTTGTCTTCAATGAAGAAGTAAGCAAGCAGATGTTACTGATTAAGAATTTAATAAACAATCCTGTTAATGATGCACATCATAACAGAATCCCTTGTCGACTTTATTTAGTTGGCTCTAAAACAGTAAAAAGGAGCAGGAAGCTGTGGTGATTAAAGTGTACAATAAATTTTACATGAGGAAATCAGATTGACTGCATAGAAAATACTTCCAAAATTAATCTACAGAGTCATCAGCATGAATCTTACAGATTATATTTTTCAGTAGACTGACTTACCCAGTTGGTTTACTACTGCTCCACCAGTATTAAATTCAAAAGGAATTAAAATTACTTTTTATTTACTGTGCAGTAGCAGTTTTACTACCTACTACTAGTAATTTCTAGTGTCCAGGTGCACAAACAATCTAGATGTAGAACAAACACAAGGCTGTTCCGTCAGCAGGTGTAGTGGCAAGGGGGTAGTGCTCACCGCCGTCAGATCAACGCACAGGCAAGGGGCCTTACGTGCGGTTCAGGAGCAGGGAACTTTTCTACGTCTGGCCTTGACAGAGGAACTGAGCTTCCAAAACACACGAGGCAGCGTTCCACCAAAGGTTAACGCTATTCGAATTTAAAGAGGTGAAGATCCCCACGCTGCAGTAGTTGTATTTGGTGCCACAGCAGCACCAACGAGAGCTGAAAGTGCTTTGACCCGCCTGACCACTTGATTCCTCGATGACGGAGAGAAAACCACCGTATTTGCAACGTCTACTGCAGCGCTGCAAACACCACTGCCCAGTTGACCTCGTTCCTCACAGCACGGGGAAAGAAAACGTAATTAATCTTTTTTTCTCTTTCCGTAGCGGCAGCGTCATGGAGGTCCCCAGCGGGCCCGTAGCAGTGGAGCAGGACCGGGGAAGAAGGCCCCGCCGGGCTGGGCACTACGCGGCTGCTCCCAAGTGCGCCCTTGCTGGCCAGGAGGCAGCGGGACAGCGGCCTCTCCTCGGGGCCCAGCAGCACGCCGCACCGCCACGAACCCGAACCTGCCCGCGCCTAGTCCCTTCCCGTCCCGCTTGGCCAGGGCGCAGGCGCT
>NW_009606926.1:27018-40470 GCF_000690535.1 Cariama cristata | reverse complement strand
ATATATATATATAAAAAAAGATATACTTGAAATCAAGCCAGTTTTTCTGCTGAAGCCAGCTGTTACTAATATTTCTGATAGTACAACCACTCATTTCCTGGGAGTTTCTATAACCTATAGATAACATACATTAATCAGGCACTTTAAAGATTCCACACTAGCCAAATATTTACAGCTACTCTACTCCCATGACCTTACTACTCCTATGACTTTGTTGGCAGTATTATTCTTGTCATACATCCTCTGCTCTCTGTTTATGCAGCTGAATTGATGCAGTTATTCATCACTGCACCTGGTCTCCTGCACCAAGCTAATAGTCATTATTTGCTCTCCCTTACTACTGTGCCTGCTTTCTCCTTTAATAATTAACAGATATTACATCTCTAAGTGCTGCTTAGAAAGCTGGTTTGGTTAAGTAATACAATTCCTAGCACCTAGAGTATTTTTCCTTACTGGAAGCTTTCAAAGAAATCCTGGCTAAGTAAGTCTTTTTCCTGAGCACCTTATTTTCCTGATTGACACAACTGCTTAATTAGCTTAATTGCTTAATTAGCAAGGCTCTCAACATGGCCTTCCTAAGCTCCCATGCTGAACAGAGTGCAGTATTTCTCTCCATCTTACCCCATCTAAGCAGGGAGCCTTCTGCAGGTCAAAACCGCATGCCTGGAAATTCAGGCACATTCCTATGAGCCTTGAAACAGCAAAAACAAAAAAAACCCCACACCTCTACCAATCAACAAATTCACCCCTACCTCCTCCTTACTTCCTCGTACTTTATCAGGGCATCACAACTAAGAAAACTCAAGAGCACCCTCAAAATTCTCATCTCGTCAATACTCAGCACTAGACTTCACTCCTCCACAGTAAAGCAACAGTTTAAAGACATAACAAATGACTACCAAAGCAAGCGTGGCTGCTTTGTTTTAGGTATCAAAAGAAACCAAGTTACCTAGACAGAAGAATATATTCACCTGCACATGATCGCTACCTGTTTCTTTTCCATTTTGAGTTATTTTATGGGATTTCAGTCATATATCAGGTCTACCCTGTCCTGCCCACAGTTCCCCCCTCCCAGATATTTAACATACATGCAGCTACAGCCCTCCAAGTTTTTTCTGCTATGTTGATATGTGAAATGCTTGCTTTCCACAATCCCTAGCCCTTCACACAACATGACTTCTGCATCAGCCTCGCTGCGTAATCTAAATCCATCAACAAGCAACCCACCTCCATGCCATCCCACAGGAGGTAAAGTTTAACCCAGGCTTCAACAGCCCCTCAGATACTACTTTACTATGCCACTCATGATCAGAAAAAACAATTAAAATAAAAGCCTGATGGCCTTTTGCAGATAGATCTCTGTGCCACGCACAAGACAGTGACAAAATAAATTTTGTACTTTTTTAGCTTATTTGAGAGACAAAAGAGGTAGGAACAGCAAGCCAGCCAACAACAAAGATGGAATTTGCAACTTCACAGTCGCTCAAAGCGTATGCCTACATTTGCTTTTTAGTTCAGATCAGGTGTGTGCTCTTGGGGCAGAACTTCCCATGGTCTCCACCGACTGTGCTTTGATTTGCATCACGATGTCCTTCTGGAACACACAAAGCGCATTCCCTCCAGAGGAAGCTACATCTGACAACGTCCTCCTAACGCTAACCCGTGGTCAACTTTTGAGGACAGACCAGAAGCAGATCAGAAGCAGATCCCAGTAAAACCTCCACGATTTGTATGGCGTGGAAGTCATGTCCTCAGCCCCCAGGCTGTACCACTTACTAATGTAGGGACAGCCTAAGCATCCATGCTGTTGTCAACATAGTTTGTGAGGTGCACATTCACTTTTCACACTATCTTTCATTTATTTATATATACATGTCCATAGAGAGGACAACCTTATCCACAGTCTACACATAGGTATCAGATCCAAAAATTATGAGTAAATGCATGTTATATGTGAGTACGTACAACATCTATCAACACCTTTGTCACATGGTGTTTTTCATATTCCCTAAGGACAGGCTATACAGCTCAAATGGATTTTTGACTCCACATTTCACAGAAACGCCATGTGACTGAACAGTAATTTATAATTTAGGTTACTTGTTATACACTTAACTAGTTCAATGAAATCAGACACACTGTGTATTTTCTGTCTCTACTTATCACAAATGTGCATCTGATTTGAGACCAGTGGAAATCACTGGTTTGAAAGGGGAAGAGATTACAGTGGAGATGGACCACATGTTTGTTTGTGTTTTAAAGTTATGAACACTGTAATCCTATACTCATTTCACATGTAGCTCACATTGTTATGTAAAGTGATTGCATTTTTAGTTTACAAGCTGCTGTACAGCCTATTCTTAATATATTCCCACAGATGTGTCATTTCACTACTGAGGAACCTAGAAACAGATTTCTGCAATTGCTCTCATAAACATCATCTTTGTATTTCTTGACCCTTTTGTATATCATCAGAGCCATAGCACTGATGAACTTCAGATAAGCCCAGTTTCTCAGGGGTCATTTACTGTATTTACAAGTATCAAGTATCTACATTTAACACATCATCAACTTGTTATCCAGGAGACTTTCATTTAAAATTTAACTGAAGAAGAACAACTGATGTCTTATTTTTTTTTATATATATACACACAAATCATATATATATTAAGTGCATGTATTTATAAATACGCACAACTCACACATATATAAACTGTATATACATATATTTTTACATATTTGTTTAGATGTGATAAACTTTATTGCTGTTTTTGTAATTAAAAAAACCCCCAACTTTCTGAATATCTGGCCTCAGATTTCTAAGGGCTTTTTTCCGTTTTGGTTTCTTCCTTCAGCTAGGGAAAATATATAGCTTCAATTAACATCAAATGGATCTGAGGGTGCACAGACACGATACTTGTTTCAAACTAAGATCCTAAAAATGGAAACAGATGACCTAAGCATAGATCTGAAGATACTGACTTTTGGTTAAAATATTTGTAAAGACATTCATAGTTCAAAGATTTTATTTATCTTACCAAAACTTTAATAGAGGGAGCCTTTTAAGAGACTGCATTAAGGGAAATCCTCCATTTTCTAATGATGATTCACTACTGATTACTTTCGATATGTAGGTGTCCTTTGCAGAGCATCACTCTGCTATATCTAACCTTAACACACTGGAATGACCTTTTAGTCATTTCATTTCTATGACACGAATCAGCAATTCCATTTTTGATCCCCAAGGCTTTTCCAGAGCAATTGCTACGCTGCCCACTCATATTACTTCTCATTTCTATCTGCGGTCATTACAGAGCATCTGGAGAACACGCACCACACTTGCATCATAAAATACTTGCTTATACTATTTATTTAATTACGGAAAGTATCTTTAAAATGCTTGGTCACTCTTAAGAAAAAGCAAGAAGAATCACTTACCCTGCACTAATAATTATCTTAACGTGCACTTTTGCCCACAAAGCAAGATTTCGCTCCTGCTGTTCTACAGACATAGAACAGCCACAGTATCGTAATTAGTGAAAATTATGATGACAACATATAAATACTCCAAACACCATTCTCATTCACTCTGTGTTGCCTTCAGGTGTTAAGCTCCACCCTACTAGACCTAGAAGAGACTTACAACACTGAGACAAACATCTAATTTCTGCTTCAGCTTGTGATTGAAGAGAGAGAAAGGAAGGTGGGGAAAAAAAAGTCATTCTGAGATAATGTTCAGTTAAATAATTACATTCTAGGAAGGTAAGACATGACACATGTAACAACACTCTATTACCCTAAGTCCAAGAATCTGAAGTACTTAAATCATTTGACTTCATAAAAATAGCTACATTACATAAGAGTGTACTCAGAATAAGGAATTCCTTCCACAAAATTAAAGGCTTTCTTTGCAGTCGCTCAGTAGTTTTTATGCCTGTATTTTGACACTTGAATCGCAAAATTTAACACCACTAGGTATCAACCATTTGTGGCGCATGAAAATTTGTTTGCATCCCACTGAAGGGCAACAAATATCTACATTAAAGGAGGGCAGGTTCATTAGTTAAAACTTTAATACTAATAATAATTATGATACTATATATTATTAATTAAGGATATTTTAAGAAATCTCCATTCCAAAGTCTCCCTGGTATTTAACCTGATTATGCTTTTGTTTAAGCCAATGTAATTGTCAATTTAGCTGGTGTAAATATAAAAACGAGAATCAGAACCAAGCAGCTGAGATTTCTTCTACTAATGAGAATATTTATATACAAGCCATTTTGTGAAAAGCAAAACTAAGGAAACCAATGCAACTTGCCCTATAAGCTGCCCTCTTCCCTTCATACGCTCTAGGAGAGAAGACATGCCATGGCTTACACCAAGCTACATTTGTGCCAGGAGTTACCAGCTTCCCACACTGCCTTAGCACCAGCATTCTGCCCGTTTGCCTCAGATGTCGTTTCCACATCTTTGCATCTCTAGCTCATTGCTTTCAGGGGGAAAAAAAAAAAAAATCTTTATTTTCAAGACTTAAACCAAATTCAACCACACTTGAAAGAGGGGTAAACTATCTAAAATATGACCAAAGTACAAAGTCACTTCCAAATAGACAGGCAGAGCAACTGCATAAATCAAATGGAACCAAGAGAAAAATTTATTACTTTCATCAACTTCTCACTAAATTGCAATAGACTGGTATGACTACTTAATTAACATATACTGGATGTTCAAGAAGGGTTGAATACAGTCTCTTTTAAAAACTGATCAGAACAGAAGGGTAACTGATGAAATCCAGACAGGAGCACAAATGCACAGAGCCATCACTAGGTAAGAAGTTTGAATCATATAGAGAGTCAGAGAGACTCACAGTTCTGATTATTTAAAAAACAAAAAATCAATACAAACAGCTTCATGTCTCCAACTATAAGTGTAACTCACACATCTTAGTGTATAGCATGCTGTAGGCCAAAGTAGACATGTAAAAAGAATACCATCTTACGCCAGGTGCCTACAAGTGAGAGCAGCCCTTGCTGACCAGGAGCTCAGGACGGATAAGAACAGAGGCTCTACAGATACTTGCAGATAAGCAAAATACATGCTTGTCCAAACTGATATGGCCACACCTTTCCCAGTACATTCCTGATGGCTGCCCATGCTATTCATGATCCTCTTTGGGATCCCTAAAGACTTGCAGAGTAACTGGATACCATTTCCTACTGTCATACAGTGTTTGTTCTGAGTGGAGGGAACTGGGAGAAAGACAGGAACGTAAATGTCATAGTGCTACAAACTCCAATCAGCTCTCTGTGTGTCCGGTAAAGCAAGTGATCATTTTGGATACTTTGCTGCATCTACGGGCATTGAAACTGAGCAACAACATCCCAGCAAACTTCTGTTACAGAAGTGACAGATGACCTACCAACAACAGGACATTTTCAGCCACGCAGCAGCCTGTAATAACCAACCTGTTTGGGACCCCCTTCATTTCATGCATCCCTCTAAAGCCTGTTCTTAGTGCTGAAGAACCTGCTCACCTGGTGACGAACACCAGGCAGTAAGTACCAATCCCTCTACCTCTCTTCTATCTCCATCTGCTCCCTGTATTACAGTTTGGGTCACCTAAAACATCTCAGTTTCAGATGGCACAGTTCAGCAGCCAAACTTATGCCATTATGTTTCACTCTGGCTCTTCTGTTTTGCCAGAATGAGTTGCTAAAGAGTTATTACTCCTAGTTTAGTTATGCCTTTTTCAGATTATCAAATGAAAAGTAGAAACTTTCCAGGAGACCAATCTGCAACAGGTATGCTTTACTTCAAGAAATGGTCTGTCATAGTCATCCATCATTTTTAGTCATTTAGCAGGAGCTAAAGACTCTGTCAAGTCTCCAAACTCAATCTGACAGGTTAAAAAAACACAAACATCAAAACCCCAAACAAATCCACCTACCCCCCCAGACAACAGCAAATGAATGACATAACCCAATCTGGGTAAAATTGTACTAAAAATAAGTTAATGCCTCCTGGATATTAATTTGCACACAAACTCTCCCTACTCCTCCTGTAGTGCAGCCCATAGCAGCAATAAATGGTGTAGAGAACAAGAGTAGGTAAAACTCAGTAGCTGCATTTGACATACTGCAGGCCAGCACAGGAAGATATCAGACAGCCCATAAAGAGTAAACCCCAAAATTAAACACAAGATCTAACTGCAGGCTCATGATAAACATCTAGTAAAAAGCTACTCAGTAGTTTTAGTTGCTCAAACTTTGAAAACTGTGAACAAAGCAACTAAGTAAAGTGGTATTCAGAAGAGGAGTCTTCTCAGTAGTTATTACTGCACCTCAAAGTCTATAAACAAGTAAACTGTTTATACTTAGAACCAAGGGCAACACCGCATTACTGAAGGCACTAATGGGTCAAAAATTAAACATCAGCTGTTCTGTGATAACTACAAGCACTCGCTTATCCTCTGACAATCTGCAGAAACTACAATGTCATTTTCTCTTCCTTAATTGCACGATGAACTTCCAGATGATGAAGTACTTGTGGGAGTAACTCATACACAAGTTACCACTGAGCAACCTGCAGTCAGAAACGAACACCCCTACAACTCTGCCATGTGTCAAACCCCTGTATGTCTCAGATTTTAGAAGTTAACCGGTTTTAGGAGAGCATATGAGCACCAAGTGCCAGTACCTCACTATTTCTTGACAGGTATTTTTATGCACAGCCACGGGCCCCTTTTCCAGCGCTTTCTACCCACCCCCAGGCTTTCTCTCTGCTGTTACAACCTGGAAAGTACATTTTTGTTCGGTATTTAAACATTCAAACACAGGCTCCCTTCTTTGTTATTTTGGAAGATTCACTGAAATCCATACAAATGGGTAAATTACTTTTGGTCAAATTACTACCTCCTTAGTAGGAACAGATCCCAATCTCTCAATCTGAAAAGAAAAAAATCTAGCACATTAGGAAGAGGTTAACTTTTATAAAGGTGTTCTGAGAAAATATATTTAAAAAATAAACTAGAAGACCAAAGAGGAAAAACTACAAACCAACAAGAACGAAAACAGTTTATTTTTCCAAAGGTGATTGTGGATATTGGTGTTTAAGTCAGTCCCTCCCCTTCCCCTCCAGCCATGTGCAGCAGCATCCACCCCGAGCTGTTGGCTCATCTGGCCCTACAACTTTGCAATAGGATGTAAAAAAACAGTTTAGAAAGTCATTCCAGAAATATACTGAATTACCCAGAAACCATTTATTTACTCTGGTCAATAAAACACTGTTATCTCTCCTACAATAGGCCATACTGTTTATACAAACAAAGTTAGCTTTCATGCATCAACCATCTATTTATTTAGCAAGATCAGCTATCACTGTAAATCAATTTCTTTGCAAATGAGAAACACAGCTGCTGTAAAACCTACTTAAAACTCTCTCCTGCATCCAATATTTGGACATGCAGCAGAACAGATGACAAGAATACAAAAAAAAGCCATCAGTGCCACATCTAGTGACAGACTAAAACAGTGTGTCTGTCTCAGCTTTTACAAGCATTTTTAAGGAAAAGGTATCGTTTAGTGTTTACTTAACAGTTTTATATTTTAAATACAAAGTTGTAAGTTAAAAAGCATGACAAGAAAAGCTTACAATTGCTATGCAAACTGTGTACTATCAGGAGGATACAAAAGATAGGCAATCTAAAGGTAATTCAAAGAATCTGTACTGCAGGTTGGTTATTACATGAGCAACCTTCAAGGAAAAAACACACAGTGAAAATGAATGTTGTTTATCAGCTCTGTAAAAAGCATTAAAAGAACAGAACTAATCCCTGATCAAGCTTGAAGTTTTATATAATTTTTGTTCTAGAACAGTCGTACAGAGAGGTCTTAAAGGTGAATTCACCCCATACAGCCACCTAAAAGGCTTGTGCCTCTTTCATGACTCTTTCTGATGAAAGGTGCATGTAAGGGAAGCTACAGACTTGGTTGCACATGATGCATTTAGTACTGCCTGCTGCCAAATGCAAAAGTGTACAAAGCTCTGCTCTCTACCTGTCCCAGGTGAGGGTATGCATGCCCAAAGATCTAGTACATGATAGCTTCTGAATGATTTACAAGCAGGCAAGTAGTACCAGGTCAGACTGGGACTAGAGCGATGCTATCTAGTTCTAAACAACTATCTGAATATACATATACTAAAAAAAAAGCTGTTAGTGGTTTTGATTTTTTTGGTGTGGGTCTTTTTTCAACATTCATATTCAGTAGTCTCTGAGCAGTAAAGAACTACAGTGCATTTTCACAGAAGGCCTCTCATTAAATCACAGAAAAGCTTTCTGAAGCCCCAAGTCAAAAAGCTTAAATATTTAGGATGAGACTGAAAAAATCCTGATGGCCTTCAAGTTTATTTGAAAGACGGATTACAGAATATTATGTAAGGCACAAATCTCAGAACTATTCCCCATTGTATTTACAAATATTATCAAATTTTACAAGATCATGAATTTTCATAAAAAGTGACATTTTCAAAAAGCTTTAATCCTCCTCCTTTCTTTTGATAGGATTAAATGCTGAAATGGCAGGCTGTTAAATAAGCACACTGAAATGCCAACTGTGAGGCATTCAACTCTATATATTTACAAATTAACGTTTCACAGTTGCTTTAAATTTTGACATTATAGTTTAGTATCTTCAGGCAACTCATTTCAGAAGGTGCTTATTTGATTTACATTATTTCTCATTTTACATTCATATGTTACAGTACTGTAATACCTTTAAGTTTCCCTTAATCCCTAATAAAGGAAATATAGCTTTATGAAAGGCTGAGAAATATTGCTTTGTTTTTATAAACAGGTACCAACCAGCCTGCCTACAGCAATTTCAAAGTTACCATTAAATTTACCTATAAAGGGCCATACCCATCAAGACAGCCTCACCAAAAGAAGTGGAGATCATAGCCTATACATGTGTATGTACACACACGCACAGATTCAGAGTGCAATGTTGAAAGATGGTGCCACTGGTCTTCCCCTTCAGTCATTCCAGTGCCGATCACAATATTCAGAATGAATTGGAGAAAACGTCAAGCCGAATTCCTAAAAAAGTGGTGGGATGCTTATCTTAATTCTTTAATTCTTTCTATTATTAGGGTACTTCAAAGGGTATTTGTGTGCTCCTGAGACAACCGCTGCAAGAGTAAATCCTATGTGGCATGTGGCATTTCAGATGGAAATTTTTACTCTGCAAAATATGAAATGCAGTTTCTGTATTGCTAAAGTTAGTATTTGTAGAAGGTGTTTAAAAAAAAAAAACCCACACAAAACCCCAAAACCCAACAACAAAAAAGCCCCCAACACTTACTACCTTTAGGAATATGGAACTGTGGCTATTCCTACAGTACCACCTCAGATCACGTGATAACTGAAACCGGAGTTTAAACATGTTTCCTCATACTTTTCTCAGATTATGTAATTTGATCATTTCAAGATTGAGAATGATTCTCTTGTGCTCCTGAATTTCTATAAAAGACTTAAGAGAAAACTTGGAACAGATAAATTTTGTTTTGCAGTTAAGCACCTCTCTCCCTCACTACTTTACATTCATACAACCAATAAAAAGCACAAACCATTTAGGGTTTGTACATGCTTCCTGGGTATAAGAGTATCGGAAGATACCAATCTATTTGCAATAGTTTCTACAATTTATAGAAAACTAATTTATCTGTCAGAAAAATCAGTACCTAAAGAAAGGCAACATGACTACCAAGATATGCAGAGCAATTCATAAGAAACAAGATTCTCATTTCAATACAACTACACTCTTGATTCATTCTTCTCTACAGTGCTGGAACCAGAGGGAAGTGCCAGGGCTTGCCACACTCGGAACAGCCGAGCATCCATAGAGCAGTCAAGACACTGCATAATCAATATAAGGGGTACTTACAGCTGCAAGCTACCTCACGTCTCTGTTACTAATACTTCAAGATCATTTCTATGTCCATTCTTCTGCCACTTTTAAGGAAGGCAGACTATAGTGTTCTTCTATTCATAGAGGAACTTCAGTTTCTGCTGAAGAAATATTTCATTCTTTCACAACATTATACATGAAGTGCCGGCACAGGTAAAGCTAGCAGCAAGATTCTCACCAAGTGTAACAAGGCCAGGGGTCTGCTCTGAACAGATGTGCTCCAAGGGAAAATAGAACAATTCTTTTTGTTTGTAGAAATCAATCTGGTATTGTTAACTGGCAGTTCAGTAGACATAACCATTCACATTTATGACACAGCCTCCATTTAGTATCTACAAACATGTATCTAATTATTTAGACATAACTAATTATTTAGCCACAGAACACCTGTCTAGTAATGCAACACTGCTAATGCTAATGACTACATCCTATCCATACATAATTAAGTTTTACATAGCAATGCAGTGATTAATGTTAATTCCAGCAGTATGTACTACTAATTAAGATATTTAAGAATGTTTACATGTGTCACATGGCACTGTGCCAAATCACCTCTCTGAAGTCTTACTGGTGTTTCAGATTGATTTGATAAGCAGAAGTCTGAGACACTCTTGTATTAGAACAGACACTTCAATAATGCTCTAGGTATGTTCAATAACACAGCATCTTTTTTCAAAACCAATTTTGACACCTACTAATATTCCATAAGTAATGGAATCAGATTAAAGTCTCACCAAAATTCATTATGAAGTATTAAACCTGTCTAATCTTTTATCACTACTTCTAACATAATAAAAAGAATGAAAACACCAGGAAGTATAGAAAGTTGAGAATTTTGCTCAGGACCGTTGTAGAACACAATCTGAATTGGAGGATGCATTGTCATGCCTATGTGAGACTCTTACAAATCAGACACTTTTAAACCACAACGTATCTTTCTACTTTTCACTTCAACTTAGTCTATCATTTCTCCTCTGTAGCTTCTGAAGTTCTGAAGCTTCTAACAACTTCATACCAAATTACTGCACGTGAACATTAAAAGAAGGATTTAATATTAGAAAGATAGTAAGTATTGCTATCAGCTGCCTTGTGGTTACCACTGCATTAGAGCTAAAAAAAAAAATTAAAAAAATCACAATTCAAGATACAAATAAACTTTTTGTTTGGAAAACATCACAGTGTTTTTTCTTTATAACTCCCTGTTTAACTATTCACATAGTCACAATTTCGGAGAAAAATAACTAAATTCCAGTATTAAGTGTGTTAGCAACACTACTTAGTTTGTTGAGGATCTTTGGCAATACTCTTGCCACCCAGTGAGATGTCCTAACATTTTGTAACTTAACTTGCATATTTAACCTGATTTCCTAAGGAAAAGAGACTTCCATGATTTCATATTTGTTGAATATAAGTTGTGAGAAACAAAAAGTAGTTCTGCAAATTTTCAGTTTCCATATTCACAGAATTGATTTGGTTGGAAGAGACCTCTGGGATCACCGAGTCCAACCTTTGCCCTAACACCACCATGTCAACTAGATTATGGCACTAAGTGACACGTCCAGTCTTTTCTCAAAGATCTCCAAGGATGGGGACTCCACAGACTATTCTACCATATCAAGATTTTAAAATGCAGGATTTTAAAACTATGCTGCCTATCTAGCGGCCTAAAGTTCAAGACAGTTGAGCACAGTGAATTCTTCATACTGGCAGCAGAGGTAGAGATGCAGCAACTCAGATCTAGGAGTCTCTGCTCTCTGGCCTGCAGTGTTCGAACGATGCTTAATGAAGCAACTGCAACACAGATACATAGAAAATCCTTCTGTACGTTGCAGGCCAGATTTCCAAAACCTTAAGAAATTTTAAAAACCTGCCATTTCATTTTAGATGCTGAAACAGAAGATGTACTCGAGTCTCACCCTGAGTACTTCTCTGTAGTTTAAAAAGGAGCCATTCTGCCCTCCATCAGTTTAGTCCTACTGCCATCTGCTGTCACTAACACACCGGTGCCATGCCATCTGCAGACTTTCCTCTTCTCTCGTTAGAGTGTACAAGAATATATTCCAATACTGCTATATAAAATCATCTAAAAACAAGCACAAATTAATTTGTCCAGAGAAGGGTAATGGTAAATCAGTGTATTGCCACCTTCACTGCTAGAGCATCGACCCTGCAGATCCATGCATGGTTTCATACACAGCTTATCCCAACAAAAGGGTCATTCACATGAGAAAGTATTAGCAGGATCGGGTCCAAACCCCAAAATTGTTTAATTGTTTGGGGGGGGAGTGTTTTTTTTGTGTGGGTTTGGGGTTTTTTTGTTTGGGTTTTTCTTTTCTTTTTTTAAATGCTGGTAGTATTGCTTGTTTCTGGAAAATTTTGAAATAATTAATATTAGGAAAGGGTTAAGACTATGAACTGGCTAGACCACACCAAGACTGAACTGCTCCTACCTTATCCTTATGTGATCATGCAAAGAGGCTTAAACCTTTAGGTTAAAACAAACTAGAAAAAGTTAAACAAAATTAAAAACCGCATACAACAGATTAAACAAAAAGGTCCAAAAATAAATTATTCAAATCTACCTCCTGCCTAGAGCTTCAATGAAGTCTAGCAACGTCTAGACTTAAGCCAACTCAGTAATTTCTCTTCAGGACCACTGCAACACTTTACGCCATCACCTCTTGTAGTGCAGTGCTTCAGCAGTTTAAGTCAGCTCAAGCTGCTGCCATCCCATCCTTCTTTTTTCTTTCTACCAGCACTGAAGTGATCATGCAGCAAACGAGCTCAGGGAGCTGA
The DNA here is from genome assembly GCF_000690535.1 of Cariama cristata. Lineage (NCBI taxonomy): Eukaryota > Metazoa > Chordata > Aves > Cariamiformes > Cariamidae > Cariama > Cariama cristata. The sequence goes on along the minus strand of NW_009606926.1, from coordinate 27,706 downwards.
CATAGCTAACTCACAACCACCTAACCACCACTGACCGCATTAGGAGCGGGTAGAGAGCGGACTAAGAGAACTCTGGAGAACGTAGTCCTGATGCAGTGCTTCAGCAGTTTAAGTCAGCTCAAGCTGCTGCCATCCCATCCTTCTTTTTTCTTTCTACCAGCACTGAAGTGATCATGCAGCAAACGAGCTCAGGGAGCTGACATAGCTAACTCACAACCACCTAACCACCACTGACCGCATTAGGAGCGGGTAGAGAGCGGACTAAGAGAACTCTGGAGAACGTAGTCCTGAACTGCCATCAGTTTCTATGATGTTTGGCTTGAACCACGCTCCGGGGAAGTTCTTCTCTGAAGTGTCTTGGGCTGTGCTGCAGCTGCAGGCACCCTGCTTGTTATTTCCTTGCTGCACTCAGAAAGCTAAATGCCACCCAGTGTGTTACAGGTTCCTGAGGGAGCATAGGTGAACCTCTACCCTCCCTTCAAGTTTTTCAATTTATTAAGAATACAGCAGCTAAGATAACAAAAAGAGGCTTTCTGTCTGTTGCTCAGACATACACCCTTTTTAGCAAAACAAAATATGCTGTAAGCTGAAAGCAAGTATCATAGCATTTGTCACAAGGAGTTTTAAAAACAATGCAAAGCAGAATTTAATTGCAGAAACTGAATGAGATGCTGAAAATCTGGATTCC
>NW_009606926.1:0-27007 GCF_000690535.1 Cariama cristata | reverse complement strand
AACCATGCTGGTCTCCAAACACAACTCGTCAGATACAACAAAGCACAGGGCTTAAGCTAGTCGCACTCAGGCAGCACAGGGCAAATGCAGGACATTGATTTTTGTTCCAGTGATTTCTTTGCATGAAACCAGTTGTTAACAAAATATTTTTAAAGTTTCTGGGTTTTAGGGGTTTTTTTGTTGTTTGGCTTTTTTGTTTGGTTTTTGTTGTGGGTTTTTTGTTGTTTGTGTTGGGTTTTTTGTCTTGTTGTTTGTTTTTTCCGATAGTCACATTACTTCTTGCTCAGCATAAGCCCAATTCAATCTCATGACTACCACAATATCACTCTAATGCAAAACTGAAAGGCTTTTTCATACATTGCACCTCTTGTTTGAAGAAAATAAAAGAAAGGTAATTCATCTTCACACACACAGAAAAAAGGCAATTTGTAGGCTATACACTCCTGAAATGTTATCAAGTATGATAATTAGTAAAAGATTAACTTACATTACCATCAATACTATTACTTTCTGTATCTGCAGACCCTTGTAAAAGTATTTTTCTTTAGCAGACAGGGTATGATTCATATGCTCTAAAAAAAGTTAAGAGATCTATGACAATTGCCTACATTTTCACAAAATGCAGGGGAAAAGGAAGAAGTCAGTCACATGAGCTACCCTTTGATCATGCCTGTCTTCACCACTTGCATCAGAAGCGAATACACTACTGGCCAGCGAAAAACAGACGAATCTTACTCACCGTTTTCTAAACATTGGCCCACCCAAATATAACAGGACTATAAAAATGCATATTTTACACTATTTGTTTTAATGCAGATAGACAGCTGACAATATATTCAAACCAGGTACATTTTCAAGCACAGTTGTGATAACTGAACATGATGTTATCCATATGTCTCAATTTGACAGTGAAATGCTTTGGATTAAAAAGCAACTGGTCTTATGTTTTGGGGCTTTTTTTTTTTCCCTGCTCTATCACCCATTTGATTGTCCAAAGATACATTCTTTCTAGACAATGCATTAAGAGCATAAAACATACTGCAATATGCAAAGATTATACCCTTTTTTACCGTTTTAATAGAACTTCTCGATTTTTCTTCCCAAACATTACTGCTCAGCTCCATTGTGCAATGAACATTTGTTTCTCTTTCATAGGATCCAAACATAAGTAACCTGAAATAGAAAAGCCTGTAGTAAGCACTGTAATACTATTACATATATCCCAGATATCATATTAAACGCACCATTCTTCATTTATACACTCTATTATTATTATCAATGTGTACACACAGAGAAGCCCACACAGAAAAGATTCCACCGGCACAGCCTTACACCAAAGGAAAGACACTGCCACCCTCTAGTGGAAGAACTCCATAAATAGCAAATGTAACAAATTTTTTAGCTAGGGTTTGGTAGGGTTTTTTGTTTTGTTTTTTAACTTTTTGGGGTTTTTTAAAAGCAACAATAGCAACAAGAGTCTTCCATGCTAGTCCTACACTTCACAATATACTGCAGCTCTTCTTGGTTCAAGAGAGCGTTACTGTACATTAAAGTCACAGTTTGCGACTGCTTATGTTTCTATTTCACTAAACTGGGATCCTCTCATATCTGTAATTTTTTGTAACATTCATACAAACGAAAGAGTAGTTCCTCATGCATGATACTCTCTTCCAGAAGGCTATAAACCTTTTCAGGTAGGTATCAGTACCATAAAAGAAAAAAAAACAATGACTTTTAGGCTATAAACAGCAATAAAGTTGTACACAGCTTACCTCACCGCAAATATTTTGGAATAAAAACTTCAAACAAATCTTACTCTTTCAAAAGAGCTACCAAACTTTCTATATACTTTTGACAAGGGCAGTTTCTAATCTTTCATCCAAAATACCTCATTTGTGGTTGTGATGTGTTAATACAACTCTTTATATAAACAAAAGCTGTCAGAAAAAAAACATCAATTTTCTGTTTACCTTTATGTTCCAGGTGAAATATTTATGATCAAAAAGTGCCTAGCCTTTCAGATGTGGAGATATGTAGTAAACATACTTTGAAAATTAAGTAAAGCGATTGCAAACAACTTTCACCAACAATTAGAATTGGTAAAATCAAGCCAATCCCAAGGGAAAACACCTTTCTGGCTGCGACACCTCTCTAGCTTGCATTGCAGCACAGAGAGGTAAATAGATATTTCTTTTCTATGTCTCTCTATGAAGAATTTGTTTAACTGTTTTTTAGCTGAGTACATGAATGCGTGAGGGAGATGACAGGGGAGGATCACATTTGGGTTGGTACTCAGCACTTGCTTTACAAAGTCTTGGTTTTAGTTCAGAGTTGGTGGCTGTATCCTGTAATCCCCTCTTCGGACAGAAAGCTTGCGTTCTCTAGTGAAACACCACAAACAGCAGCTGTCAACCTTACTTCCAGCTTGACCTTCAGCATCCATTTGTATAGACACACTTGATATGATTACTATAAGCAGAAATCCAGCCTCAGAACCAACTGATTAGGTACTTTGTCTGGACAAGACTAAGTTTGTTCAAGGTTACTTGAACTGACGAATTTGTCCCTTCTTTGCCTATTTTTAAGCCATTCCCAGCAACCTTCTGTGGTTTTTCTGTTCTGCTTTCACTAGTTGCTTTTGAGTAATACAGGTTTTCCTCAGTGTCTCAATATCAGAGAGTTCATTAAAACTTCCCCACAGCTGATACACTTCATCTTCTGGTCACCTAGTCACACTCTCAGGGAATTTTCCAGGGGTATTTACTGTCCCTCTAAAATATCAGTACAGTAGTTATTTAGCTCTCTTGTACATGTGGCAACTAAGATAAAAGAACAAGGATAGGAGGTAGCTCAAAACAGGAACATAATTTTCAGCCAGAACCATAACATAACAGTCACAAGGAAAACAATGAGCCACAACGAGATTTCACCTTATGTTAGGTTACCAACACCCAACTTGAAGAAACATATCACAAGACTGCAAAACCACACATTTAAAGTTTGAATAACTCTTCATGCTGGAGTCTGGAATACAATTTCCAATTTTAGAAAGACAAAGGGGAAATTTTAGCTGGTACTACACTAAGGAAATTTTTGTTTGACTAATACATCCATTAGCATGCAAACAGATGTACTGTGTTCTTGAGCAGCTACAGATAAAGACTGGCATTAAGATTGCATCACAACACACCCAAAATGACTGGATATTAAGGAGATAGAGATATCCAGCAGATTTAAAGTTTGTAAACAAGTATGAAAGGATGTACAAAAGAAATTCTGAAACAAAGTTTATAATCCCAGCTATAATTAAAACAATAAAGAAATGTGATTAAATTATCTCCTGAGTAATTAAAATAAGCATACAGAAAGTGAATTTCTATTCCTTCCCCAATTGTAAATTGGATGGTTCCCTGCAGCAAGCAAGCATGAAGTAGAAGAGAGTAATTCAACAAAGTAACTATGAATATGAAAACAGTTGTTTGTAGGTGTCCTGCTTTCCAGTCTGCGAGCTACGAGGACTCCAAGACATGAAGTGTTTGCCCTCTGCTGAAGAACATAAGCACACGGAGGCTGTGGTCACCTCAACTCTTAAGCCAAGCCAAGAGCTTCAGCAAGTCTTTATAGTCTTCCAGAGAGGAGGATGAATAACAAGGCTATCAAGTTTCCTGCTTTTTGTAGGATGATGCTAAAGTACTGATCTGCAAATCTAACAAAAATCTGGTGTGAGCACGCAAAGTACACACCAACCGTTAGTAACATGTTCTTCATTACCAGGTACATAAAAGCAAGCTGAATTTCCTTTACAATCTTATCTAATTTTTGAATTGCCACTGTGGCCTCGCTATTTACAAGTATTTTAGGAGCTGAAATAAGCAGAATACTTCCCAAATTTTAAGAACGTCAAAAGCAGGTTCAATATTCACATACTTAAAGGTGCCACTGCTGTACACTGAAGTCCACTTGAAGACAAAAGGACAAGAACCCATAAAACTCCAAATTTGACAAGTCAGTCTCAGGTACACTTTGTGGTATTTTACTAAACAACAATCTTAGGAAAATTTCCTTGTCCACAAAGGTTATCTATTGAAACAAATGCTAATTTAGAAAGCCCACCTGATGGCATAGTTTTGGAAGAGTATTCTCGCCTGATATAGCCAGAGTCCACAGGCTTTAAGACTTTCTTCACAGTGTATCTTTTAAAAAAATATAGCAAAATTTAAAAGCATATAGCTTTGTTCTTCCCTTTTCCTTAATTTTAGGTAATGACAGATAACAGCATTTTTGCAACAACTGACTTTTGTAAGGGCACTGCACTTGTACAAGAAAACTTATATTTTCAACAGGTCAGACAAAAATTTGCAAAACATTCCTTATTATTTACACTAAAGTTCCCATTCTTTCATCAATTTAATTTTGAAAGTGTGCAAAAATCTAATTTTTCTTTCAATAGCATGACAGCAAGGAAATTAATATGGTCAAGCCTGCAATTAAAATAGAAAAGAAACAAATGCAAAAGTGCAGCTATTTGGTCATGCAAGGAATATAAATGTCTAGTTTTAATTTCATTATAACACGCAAAAAGTCTGCTAGATGTTTTATCACTATAGTTTCACCGCTATTTCAGACTTAAGCAGGAGAAGTAACAGAACTCTGTTACCAGACTAGATGGAATACAACATCAGTGGTCAAGAATCCTACTCTAAAATATGTACAGAAATCAAAGAATAGCTACTGTACCAACAAAAAAATACAAAAACCTTTTGAGGCACTGAGCAAAACTGAAAAACACACAGAAATTAAAGTGATCTTTCATTTCTGGAACGAGAATGATCACCAAGAAAAGTTTTCAGGTCCCTCTGACAGACATGAGTGAAAAAGCTCTGTACTTCAGCATGCAGTGCTGCACTGCAAAAGAGCCATTGAGAATGGTCCCACGCAATGCACATCAGCTCACACACTGCGGTGATGAAAAAGGGAAATTTTGTCACTGTTACTTTTGTATATATTGCATATTTCTTCTTTTACTACAAAAATCCTCTATGTGTCTTTCAGCTTCTACCTCAACAGTATCTTCAGGTGCAAAGTAAGCAAGAACATTTACTCCCAGGGGGACTCTATGGACAGCAGTTGTAGCTGTTTAGTTCAAAAAAAAGATGGGACAACTGGAAGATCCAAGTAGCTACTATGGGACCAAGAGTCAGACATCTAGATTGAGAGGTGTCTGTTGAGATATAATTTTCAAGTGTGTCGAGAAATTCCAAACTGCATAGAACAGCCAGATTAAGTCAGACCCACAGCTTAAATGACCTGACAAGTCAGCAACTGCATCCTCTCCCAGCCATCTGATAAGCATCTGTGACAGCTGAAAATACTGAGAGGTCAGATGATGATGTCAAACTCCGCAATCTGGCTTTTAAATGTAATGGAAAGAAACACAATGCTAGTGATATGTTGGTGATGTTACACACTGTTTCAGATTCAGGAAAGACCTAGTATTTAAAAGACTACTTTCCAAACAAAGAACAACTGCACACAACCTCAGGTAGTTATTTTGAGCCCTCTTATAATAAAAATGAACACAGTACTGGACTGAAATTGGAAACTACCTATAAAGAGAGATCATGAATTCCCTAATTCAGTACAGGTAAAGAGGAAACGCTCCTAGCAGCCAAGGAGTGAGCAGAGTCATTTAGTTTTCTTGGATCATTCACAGAAAACATACCACAAAGCTAGGGAGACAGGTAAGCAGCAATTTTATTACAAAAAAATAACCATTGCTGCAGCCCACACAATCCTTAGAAGCGGGAGAATATCTTCTGGAAATCCATGGCACTGATAAACCACAGTAGTAAAGCAAATACAGTTCAAACAGTTGTACAAGGCTACAGAAAAAAAAGTGCAAAGAAGAGCTCACATGGTAATACAAACAATGAAGAGAACAGGTTAAAAAAAAGAAGTCTTTATGAACCAAACTCTGTTTTGCAGCAAAAGCAGAATGGCACATGACTAGATCAAAGCCTCAGTACTACTTGGATAAGATCTAAAATAAACCAAGAACTAAGAGGACTGACAAAAAACCAATCCAAAACAAAAAGCCCACACACCTTTTCTCCAGCTTTAAAGAGAATAATTTTCTCTTCAATGAATGAAGGAAGTAGATTTTATTTCTTTCCATTATTTTGTTCAAGACAAAGACAATAAATAATGCCTTATAAAAGTTATTTGGATTAATCTAAGCAAGACTGAGTGAAATAATTATTTCCCCTTGTTTACAACATAATACAATTGGATAATGACAACATTTATACTGTCCTGGAAAGATTCATAATTTGGCATGTCAAACCAAAAAACAAAACAAAAAAAAACCACCAAAAAAACCCCCCCCACACACACCCCAAAACAAAAAAGACCCCCACAACACCAGAACCAAATAACAGGAGGCACAGAGTAACTTGTAACAAGGCAAAATTCAGAAGAAAGGCAAATGCATGCACTCAGGCAAACATAGAAGTCCCTTAGAAACTTACTGTAACTTTCATTTGTTCATCTTTACTTAAAAAAATACATTTCTTGATGAGAGCACAATCACACCACCAAAGCTGCTACTTCATGAATCAGAACAGGCCTACAGCTATAATTACTACAAACTTAAGAAACATGGGTACTTGCTTAGTCAAGAATGCATAAAAGACCACAAAACATACCTTGTACATTCAATTAAAGTGACTTTTAGTCGACCTTCTGTCAACAGAAAATCCTGTATACAGAGGTCTCGATCTTCATATTCATCAGGTGGCAATACTTGAAATGGAAAAAATGGCTTGAACCTGAAAAATATAGAAGAAACTCATCTTAATTCAAATTACATAAATAATACTAACACACAGGAATAAAAAAGGTAACAGGATTACAATGAATCTTTAACAGTCCTAAAGAGAAGTATTACCATTCCTACATATTCATTGGCCAAAAGGAACACATAGAAGCTACTAAAGCTTTTTGAATGCAGAAGACTGGAGAATATATAAACACAGATTGCTTCACAGGAATAGATTATTTCAGTTATATTTACTAGTGCAGATAATTTTGAGAAAGTGGGAAACAGATCAAATCACAGAGTATGTTTATGACTGCAAATGTAATTTAACATAAGAGTCCTCTTGCAGTAAACATCAGGTCTAAGTTTCAAGTTCATCTGCATAAACATCACAGCACTGAAAGGTGAATATATACTACGACCCTAAAGCATAAATTTTTATGCCAGTGCTGTACTTACAAGGACTGGTGCATCCTAATACAGATTGATACTTCTCTTATTTTGTGAAAACATTTGATTGCTCTTTTCAGTCAGTCTTCTTGAATTGAAATAAAGATACAGGTATTCTAAATATTTGCCCTTGAGCTTTATTTCCCTCATCACAGCATGTGATTCACAGGAAAAGCACTTCATGTTCAAGATACAAAATGTTTTACAAACGTTATCTCACCACATCATTCTCTCTCTGATTAGAATATGCAGAGTTATAAATACCAATTGAATTTTTAAGTGATAGTGCCTTAGTGTCAGACACAGCGACGATCTGAGGAAAGGAAGGAGGGGGAAAGGCTGCACAGCTGCAGCCCCATCGCATGGCAGACACACACGCAATCCTAACAACAAGGGCTACAACCCTGCAAATAGAAAGATACCATGGAATCTGCACTAGCATTTACAGAAAGTATTTGAAAAAGTACTTGCAGGGTATTCCTTCTTTCTGGTTTTATTTATTGCTGTCACTTCCTAGCACTGCCCCACGCCTTGGTTTCCATCCTCTGTCACTGACTTACAGGGATAGAGAAGACTTACAAACAGCAGGACAGGAGCGCCACTGCCTGCGGGATGTATCTGCCATTTCATGAGAAAGAAGTCTTTCGTAAGTGCTGTTTGCTCAACCATCAGAGGCATCTGCTTGTCACATTCAGAGATCACAATATGTTCAGGAAATAGCCACGTGGATCTGAAGAGTTTCAGAAATTCAGATAGATAATTAAGCACCCTTTAACTGTCGGCACACTCTTTGAGAGGGAGCTCAATGCTCTGATTCAAGACACTTCGTTTCTGTACAAGCATCAGTCTCGTACAGAGCCGTAAGACAGACATTTCTTTTGTTCTCCTTGTGAATAAATAGAACTCAACACTCCATCTATTTACTGAAATCCAGGAAATCCAACTTCTAACTTTAATTCGGTTCCAAGTTTCTCTCTCATTAACTCCTTCAGGAAGAAAACAATTTTGAAATTGGTCAAGTAATAAAAAAAGAATCCATTTTAAATACTTTATTCCTTTAGGTTTAAGTCTGTGTACAAAAAAAAAAGAAACTATTAAATCACACTGGCCATGGTTTAGGCTTATGAGTATACCCTAAACAACCAACTCAAAATATGCCTTGTGCATGTACTACCTGATCTGATTATTTTACTCATACTCTTCCTTTATAGCTCTTGATTTATTAAAGAAATAGTAAACATCATAAGGGTAGGGACAGACACCACCAAGACAACCCTGCTATTTTCACTCTACAAGACATTGCCATTTCAGGGCCTGGCCACCTCCCCATCCAGACCCACCCCGAGGCATCACAGCACACATCACCCCACACCTTTCTCCCTTCAAGCACAAGCAAAGGTACCCTGTTACTTTTAGGAATTATTTTTACCCCCTCAAAATACAGAATTAGCTCAGACTATGTTAGGCAAAAAGGGAAGAGTTCGGGAAAAGAATGCCAAGTTTTGAGTGAATAAATACTTGCAGGTTTGGGGTTTTTTTTCAGCACAAATAAACAACTTTTCAATTAGTACCAGCAACTGCCCATATACCTTCTCCAAAATCTATTAAAAAAATAAAAGACAGTTTTCTATGGGAACCTCAAATTAATGACCACTATCAGGAGCCTCACTGAGCTACTGAAAGAAGATTTCTGGGAGGGAGGAACAGACAAAGAAAGAGGATCCAACAGGTTACCATCACCCCTCCGAATTTCTGCAAATGCCAGGCTTGAAAGTGTTGGTACTAAGGTCTTTTCCTTATATGTACACCATAAAACAGCCTGCAGGCTATTTAACAAAAACAGAAAATTCGACAAATCTATTTTCAATATTAAAAATAAGAACAAAACAAAAAAGCAAAATAACAGACTAAAGTATTCCAGTAAGGATGCACACATGTCTACCTACACATTCAAATCAAAAATGTCATCTCTCACGTAACTTCGGAACAAAGTGTTAAGTACAGCACACACTGCACTCTTCTGCTACAGCATGGAACGATGAAATATTTCTAAGAACAAGCCATTTTTCTCGGTAGATCAAGACATAACGTTTACTATCATTTTTATTTCTATTTTCAAAATAGACCTTTTTTAATTAATATAACAATGAATTAAAGAGGAAAAAATCTAAAATACCAATGCAGTTATGTACAGTAATATGCAAAATGCTTAACAGTATATGCTGGACTTTGTGCAGCACTAATTAAACTTTCTACAAATATGAGATTAAAAAGCAGTCTCGACATCATTTTTAATTTACAGCAAGCACTTACGTTCACATTCTTACCACTGCAACTAATTTGAAAAATCCTTCACAAAAACCCTAACACATTACCTATTTCCATCGGCGTTAGCAATGTATAGCGAGCTAAATATCCCACACTAAATGCATTTTTAATGTTTAAGTGCTGCTCTGAAGCCTTCCAATTTTCTAACATAGTACTTATCTATTTAAGGTAATTTACTAAGAGTTTGTACATTTCCAAAATTAAACATCAGACAAATTACTATTTCAAGTAGATTTCAATTACATTCAATTACATATTAGGTAAGTGAACTGTTGACAGTCTATTTAAGTACAAGATAACCCAAATTTATTTGGAAAGACTTCCCTACTGGGAACTGGTGAATTAATACAGACCCAGATAGCAACAGTCGGTAACACGGCAAGACTCCATTGCCTTGTGTTGTAAAACCACACGTAGGCAACCTGCGATCCACACACGTAACCAGATCAGGCATCACAGGTTCTCCCATCTTTTTTCCCATGGTAGGAAAAATATAAGCCATCCTACCTTTTAAAAACTACAGTCACCAATTACAAAGGGCACTCTGAGGAGTGCGTTCTTTCAGAGCCATCACTGCTGCAATTTTGTTCGGTCTAGCAGGAGTGCAGCAGAACAGCAACGCACGTTCTCCTCTCGGCTGAGAAGCCAGATTCCCCACCTCTGCAATGTCTCATTTTCCTGCTTGAAAGCAATCATGTTGCTAGACAAAAATGTAATCATGAAGTTTGTTTCATAAAGATTTTACAGCAGGGACGACAGAACACACTTTTAATATGAAAACAAAGTTGTATTTCATCATATTAAAGTACTAAGAGTAGGCTTTTAGCTAATAGTGCCAGTAACACAATTCAGTGAATGAGACGAGATACAAACCCTATTCCCAAGTCCTGCAGACTACAGTACCTTTGGCGATTCCATATCTTCCTGTCCCAAACTTTCCTACGTATAGGAGAGGTAAGTTTCCTGTCATCCTGCATTTGTTATAATGTAGAACTTAGTTTATTAAATATCTTGTGTAAATAACCTTGCTGTAATTTCTGCAATAGCTTTAAAAGTGTATTTTGCTACCCTCTAATATTTAGTCCAGCTTTAAAGAGCAAAAGTACACCAATAAATGCTTTAGAGAAATTCATCACATGGATGAAGAAAGAAAAAAGACTGTGTAGGCTACCAGTAAGCCTCTATTCAAAAAGTCTATAAAGAAACCTTGACAGCAAACTAAATGCCTCAATTAATCTCAGCTGGTCTCTGCCCTGATCACAGCAGCCGTCTTAGGATCTGGTCAGTTCTGGTAGGTTCCTCTTGTGAATTCAAGGCTCTCACTTTGTGAACTCTGAGCAAGGAAAAAAAAAAAAAAACATGGTTCCTATTTGGCTGTCTAGATCTTTAACCACTCATCTAGTATTCTCAGCTCCCTTTAACTTTAACCAGTAAACGAAAAAGATAGTGGACCTCCATCAGTGGAGAACAAGCCCACAACAAACGGTTTGCAGTCAATGCATTCACTGCTGCAGCCCAAGAAAAAGGTTTTAAGCCATGACAATACGTGAGGAAACGTAGGAGTTGCTCCTGACAGTACAACAGTTTAGAAATGGTACTAAAAGGTACTTATAAGAAATATAGTACCTTTCTAAACACTGCTGAGCTGCCACCAGGTTCTCCAAGGCAGATTTTCATTGCATCTATATTAGACCCCTTTCAAGTGGGGTCTAATGCTGCCATCTCCTTATTGAAGAAGGTCAAAAGGCAAAATCCATGCTCATGTCACAAATCCTTGACCTACAAAGCAGGATTACACCAACTCAATCCATATATAGAATCATAGAATCATAGAATCATTATGGTTGGAAGAGACCTCAAAGATCATCAAGTCCAACCGTACACCTGATGCCACCCTGTCCACTAAACCATGTCTTGAAGTGCCACATCTAGACGTTTTTTGAACGTCTCCAGGGACGATGACTCCACCACCTCCCTGGGGAGCCTGTTCCAATGCCTAACGACTCTAACAGTGAAGAAGTTCTTTCTAATGTCCAGCCTGAACCTCCCCTGACGCAACTTGAGACCATTTCCTCTCGTCCTGTCGCTAGTTACCGGGGAGAAGAGCCCAATCCCCACCTCACTACAACCTCCTTTCAGGTAGTTGTAGAGGGCGATCAGGTCTCCCCTCAGCCTCCTCTTCTCCAGGCTAAACAACCCCAGCTCCGAAAGCCTCCTTTTCAATTCCAAACCTGTGAAACGATACTAAACAACCATCAGAAGTAAGGTAGATTTTCTGGGGGAGAGATTTTACTGTCTTTGAACCATATTTGTTAGGCCTTTGCAAACTTTGTCTTTTCCAGATGAAAAAAACAGGCACACTGTAGCTATACAAGCAAACAGACACCTTACTGCCCCAAAACCCTGCTTGAATATGGCACGCTATTAAAAAAAAGAAGCATTTAAAAGTGTCTTATATTACATGCTTATAGAGTGTTTCAATTTGTTTTTAAATTATCAGTCTCCCTTATCATCTTATTTGGCCAGAAGTCTAAAATTCAAATAGCACACTATTAAGAAAATGTTAGTTAAAAAAACAGCATTTTAACTTAATAACATGAATATGGAGAGGAATATCCGTCATTTAAACTTCATGTGAAATTTTAGTAAGTGAAAAAAAAACTATAAAAATAATATTTAAAAGAAGCTGTCGAGTAGCAAAAGTGTTTCTCAACAAAAATCACAAGACACAAACAGCAAAACCAAAAGTCATTTCACATGAAGAATTAGGTCAGATAATTACACTGAAAGATAATTAAGATCAAGTTACTCAATTAATATATAGAGTATAACTTTAATCTGAAATAGCATAATACTGAGCTCTTCCACATACAAAGCACAGCAAAAACGTTTCCAGACACGGCACACAGTCGGTACATCTCCTTCACACAACCGACTTCTACACTCCCCATTCAGGCCGTATTTGACAAAGTCACTTCAGTGGCTCATTTGCTCCCATCTCAACACCACCTCACTCAAAGTCTAGATCAAAATTGCATCTGGAAAAAAACCCAACAAAACAAAAACCAAACAATCCAAGTTTGTTCCTTTCATTCTGGGTGTTTTCAGCCCCTGAATAATGCTATTCTTCCTTCCCGTTGCCAGTTCTGTGGGGGAGGAACTCACCTACCTGGAACAAGACTGTAATTCAGCAGTTTAGTTTTAGAAATGTCTGACCTATATTCCCATTAATTTGTATTCACTATTCTGTGATGATTGTTCTGTGGTCCTTTAGCCAACTTTTAACAGAGGCCAGAAGTCTTTTATACCTTAGTTTAATTAACCTATTACCTAAATTAATTGCTCCCACCAGTACCTACTTAACTACAATATTTTTAGTTGCATGAGGAAATCTATTAAGAACTGGGGATAAAAATAGCAATTTATCTGGCCAAAGATAACCGTGTGCTTATGCATTTCTGTTCGTTGCATCAGTTAAAAATATCCAGAAACAGGGTAAAAAAAGTAATTGTTTAGAGCTAAACATAGACAGGAACAAACTTCAAAAGCTCTCAGTACTCCATCTGATACCTGGAGAAGCAGAGAGACTTACAGCTTCATTTATAAAAGCAGAAGGTGGCTAGGATTTTGCAGAGCTTTTGCTAAAAAGTGAGAACATTTTTCTAGAGTAAGTTCTGGGAAAGTTTTAAATTATTCTCTGGCTTTATAAAGGAAGTCTGATATCTAAAACAGTGGTCTAAAAATTACTGGATATCTGTTTAAGACCACACTTGTATTATATGAATTCCAGCACTAACCTACTGACATAAAAATTAAACATTGTCAGGTCTATGAATTTTTTTTAAATCAAGTTACATTAACTGAACATTTAAGTCTTAATAAACAAGGCAAAAAGAGATCTTGAATTCCAGAAGAGCCCACCCGCTAAAAATGGAACTAACTTTAGCATAAGACTACTTCATATATATTGCAAGTCCTAAACAATTTTGTTTACCACTAAGTACAAATTAAATCAAAATCTGAAGTCAGACTGTGTTTAGTAAAGCATCAATTTACTTTTGTAAACACTATTGTATTTGAAGATTCTAGTATCTAAAATATTTTTGAATTAGTAACTGCTGAATTTATTTTCAGTTTTGAGAGTACTCAAAAGGTACAACCAACTACAGAACAGAACTCAAGTAATTTTTAGACTGCCTTTTTTTATCTGACTCACAGAACTACAAGTCATGCGCTTGTAAAGTATATAAATTTCAAAAGAGTGATTGACACCAGATATTTTAAGTCATAAAGTCCTCTATTCTTACATTGTGTGTAATTTAAGATGAAGTTTACTTCTACAAAAATCTCTAAAGTATTACAACCCACTCCTAAAAAGGCATCATCACATTAATAAGATTTTAAAAGTATTTATCAGCTAAGTTTTAAGCTTGTTAGGGTTAGGTATTATAACACAAACAGCTTATATCATTCTTCACATTGAAGATATAGAAATGGAACTCATCCTTATTTTGAAAAAGAAAACACTAGTGCTTTTTTTTTTTTTAAAAAAAAGTACTTTAAAAAGAAAAGTACCACCACTGTAGATTTTGCAAAAGCAATTCTCCAGCTTCCACTGATTTCAGAAGGAACAAAGCTGCAGAACCGCATCAGTATTCACATTGAGGAGACTTCAGTAATTCAAACTACACTCTTATTCAGTATAGAAATCTACTAATTTCAGCTTTACCCACACCCATGAAAATCTGGCTTACAAACAACTTGAAGAACATTGCAATAAGAGAGTAGGTTTATTTTCCAGGAAATTTTATGAAAAACTGCAAATCAGTTCTAGTACTCCACCCACTGTGTTACAGGATATTCTGCCACAGGCATGTGGGAGGCTTGTACACATAAGTTCTCAATGTATAAACAGTCACTTTTAAAATCAAGACCTTAAAAAAAAAAGCAAGGATTTTTTTTTTTCTTCTTCAAAGATGTTTCACAGATTTCCAGATTTTTAAACTACAGTCATCTTTCTTACAGTGATATCAGTACCTCTGAGGTCTATCTCGAATCAGACACTCAAGATAAACACTTTTAAAACTTTAATAGCCATTTTACAAGAACAAATAAAAGAACAAATGTAAATAGTCAAGTAGCTCTTTCCAGAAAGATAGTAGATTTTTTTTTTCCTGCTTATATGACAGAAGTCATTGTAAATATAGCAAGGAGAGTCTTAAAGATTTGCCATTGCTGTCTGTATTGAAATAGCCATGGGTAAAAAAAGAAGTCTTGAATTAGGCTTATCAAAACTACTTTAGCGGCACAAACAAGATCAATTTGACCATGCAGACTTTTCTTTTTTGCATTTCCAGAATACTAGTTTCCCAAATTCTAAATTCCAGAAATACTGAAATAGGTTAGTTAATACAGTCAATGCCTGTTTGATCTCTGAGTTTTCATGGGGGTTTTTTTGTTTGTTTTTTTGGGTGTGGGGTTTTTGGTTTGTTGTTTGTGTTTGTTTTTTGTGGGTTTTTTTGGTTTTTGTTTTTTTTTTTTTTTAAATTGTTTATGACCTAGCTGAAGCCACTGTTGGTTCAAATTAAGAGAAAGAGATCAAAATCCTGCTATAATTCAGTCTCAGACAGGACAAAGACAAAATTTCCCTGTCTAATGAGAAAGGATGAATCGTAGCTCTGCTCCAAACGGGACAGAAGATGCAGAACATGCTCTCGGTGTGGTTTAGCAACCAGCTTTTAGGCATTCAAGGAGAACAGCAGCAGGAAAAACAAACCACCAAAAAGCCAAACAAATAAACCCAAGTCACTCCAAAACTCTACCTTTAGCCTTTTTGATTAGAGATTAGTTCCAGTAACTGAAGCTAGCAAAATGCTAGCTTTTTCTCACTTCAGCAATATAGTCTCCCACAAGGAAGTCTCAAATCTCTCTACAAACATCATCTCTCTGCAATCCTGGCCAGATGAAAACAATGTTGATGTTCTATTAGAAGTCTAAGCTCTGTATATGACTCATTCATTGAGCTCAAGAGTTTTAATCCTTTGCTCTAAACACCAGCCTATGTCTCTACGAAAACTAATGACATCCTCTTAGGCCACTTAGAAAATGACTGTCTCACTGCTGAAAACAGTTTGACAGCTGTAAACCAAAAGTGAAAAACATTTGTGCCTGTTCTGAATTCTAGACGTGATAGTTTTCCAAGGTTTATCCTCACTCATCCAGTTAGTTTTTAAAATGCTCGAACTACAGAAGCTTCTCCTCAAACTACATTTATCTAGTCACTTCTGACAAGGCAGAAGATGGTTCAATTCACATCCCTGAAGTCTTCCAAAGTGTAATAGTACCATTTTCAAAGCTGAGATGACTGACAGTTCACCTTAAAATTGTGAAGAGCAGTGATAAAGGATCAGTTTTTCAGACAGCTCCGCTATTCAGACTGCAGTAGTGGCGAGGGCACTGGTGGGGACCGGGGGACACACCACAGCACATACTTGCCAGCTGTCCCCCAAGCAAAGGTGTCACCATTTGCAAGTCATACCATTTTATTAATGGGCCCGTACTGTACACAAACAGGATCAAATAACTCAGAAGCTCAGTCTGGACATGATCTGTGGCACCACTGTTGACAATCAAATACAGGAGGGGCTTGCTAGATTAATTAACAGGAAGGATTCCTCCACTTTGCAAATCCTGCATCACTGATGGCAAGTTTCAGCTGGACTTGTGATTACATTTGAAAGAAGCAGCTGCTCAAATTACCATAATCTTCTCCCACCATCCCCATAATGAATTTGGGTATTTTCTCTACTTTGCCCTTCTTTCAGAGGAAGAGGGAAAACAACTTTTTTTAAAAATCTGAGTTTTTGTAGTATTGTTTTAAAACAATACCACTGACTAACATTGCTGTTCCCACCCCACCTCCCCTTGTAATCCACTGGGTCCTTTGCTTGGCAACATTACAATTCATTTTGTTTATTCTACCATATTGCATTGTTTTGTTTGCAAGTATGCAGAGTTATTCTTAAAAAAAAAGAACTGTTGACGTTTTCAGAGTTACACTGCATCATTTCCACTGTTCAATTACTTAGGAATTATTCACCAAGCCAGATCATTCACGGTGATTCAAACACCACCATGAAGCCTTCTGCAAGACTATGATCTTCAATTCCTACTCTTCCTCTTTCAGCTCAGGCAAACAGGAATAATGTTTTAAGTCATTTACTACACAAGACATTCATGTAAAAGTCCATTTTAGTTCTTACTACACAATGGCTTACATTTAAAATGCTACATAAAAAGTATATTTGACAGGATATTTTTTCAAAGGTTTTAGCATCATTTAAAGCATTTTACATATGTAGTATTAGTTATTGTAAGTATTAGTATCTTAATTGCAGTGACACTGGCAAACAACATACAATCTTGTACTTAATGCCATTACAAAAGCAGATAGTCATATTTGTACACATTTCCTCCTAGATGGGCATTTTTCATAACAATGTTGCCATTAAAACTGATACAGGGAAAAATACATTGAATACATTAAGATTAAGAAAGTCGTGAACAAAATATGTGTTATGATTGCCATTAGATATTCACAGATAATTTTAAAACATTGAACAGAAATTAAGAAATAATTTTGTAAATTTACATCTCAAATTGTCCCTGTAAGTTCTACAGTTAAAGCAACGCAAAATTGCTAAAAAAAGTATTCCCAAATGATCATCCTAATTTAATTCCATGCTAGACATATCTGGCAATTAATTACTGTCTTTGAGTATGTGTAACAGTCTGATTATCATCAGCTGATCTCTGTAATACACTCTTTATTGCAGACAGATTTTTATGACATCTCCTAAGTCTTCAAAAATGCAAAAACTGTATCACTGCAGTAGAATCCCTGTATTTTCCATTACACAAAACAGCTTTAACGGAGAGGGCTGGGTGCGCTGCTCCTCACAGACTGCTCTGCTGAACTATAGCGTGGCTGCAAGCTGAAGAGGGGAATTAAGAAATTCTAAAGGTAAATTGTTCCCATGCAGTCTTAAGGCTAAAATGAATTACAACAGCTAGTGGGGAAAAAAAAACAAACACAAACAACAAAACTGAACAACAAAGTAGCTCTCCAGAACCCAACACGGACCTGAAAACAATTTCTGCCTTTCATCTCATGAAAAAATAAGGTTTTTTTTCTCTCTTTTTCTTCTTCTCTGCTACACCTAGCACCTCCTTGGCAATTTTCATAGATATATACAGCCACAGACAAGTCTAAAATGCTGTCGGGCTCCAGCTGGGTCCTGCAGTAAACAAGTCCTGAGAGAGCTTATTAATGCGGGCAGGGCTTCACAAGAGTAAGAAGAGTCCTTCCAGAAGGAAGAGTGCTTAGGGAAGCAGATGCACCCAAAATGGCTTTGGGCAAGTGTGACGCCAAAGTCCGAGCTACCAAACCCGTCACAGCATATACTCAACTTGCTGGGTAGAGCAATTTAAAGAGCACCTGCATCCATGACACCGCATACGCAACCATTTCACTGTTGGCTGGGCACTTTAACAGTACTGTAGAAACTTTCTTTGCAACAGAAACGTAGCTGTCAACAGAAGTCTTCACTGCAGATTTTTTTCACTGATTTACTAGATACACTGGCTGGGATCATTGAACATCTTGGAGGTCTGAATTCTAGCCTAGATTCAACTAGCTTGTTGAACAACTGCAATTTGTTAAACACTAAAGGTAAATAATAACAGGAAAAGCTTCCCAAACTTGTGTGGATCTTACTTGTGTCTCCCAATCAAGATGAACACCATTCCAGCAGTAAATTCTTTAGTTTAACCAGAAACTACTCAATGAAATTATTTATAAATTCTTTGCTCAGCTTACTATGTCACAATTAGCCTGGCAAATGTTTATAAAATAATGACTCCCAAATCCCCTTCACACAAACTGGCATCTGCACTCATTTCCAAAATGATAATTTATCCACTGTTATGAACAAGCCCTCTTCAATCCCTGAACAACAAAACAAACACTTTCAGTAGAGCATTTTTTCTGAATTATACAAAATATTGATACTCATGTATCACACAGAATGGAACCTGCTCAAAAAGCTAATTGTTCCCAGCTAACATTTATAATATCGGATCATTGCTTTCTAATGGTCAAAAGCACAGTTTGAGATCATCATGCAAAGGCTTTTGTAGTTCCACAATTACTGGATTTTAGCAGACTGGGGTGGCACAAATTATCTATTTAATTACCAAACCACATAGGTATGTAACATTGGATTCAATCTTAAAAGGTCCTTTCCAACCTAAATGATTCTATGATTCATGATTCTCTCCATTCTCATTTTAGACAATAAAGCTTATTAAACCTAGAAGAAGTTTTAAATCTGAAGTCTTTTACTATTCTCTAAAGAACAATAATATCAAGAATAACCAAATGTTGAAACAGTTTTAAATCAAACAAGAATGAACATACGCTGTAAACACAGGAGCATATTGGGTGACTTCAGGCAATCTTTTTTTTAGAATAAGCAGTTTCCCATAGAAACCCAGTAACATGAAAGGAATAGCTCCAGTAGTGAAATCAGCAGCCTGAGACTAAGCTTCACCATCACTGGACCACCACACTGTTCTACCACACCGATCACTGAAACTACTGTCCTTACGCAGGCTGCTTATTTAAGAGCTTTCTGATCAAGTATCATTTGCTAATAAACAGATTAACTATTTCACATGCTTAATATCTACAAAATAGGTTCTAGAAGAGATTCATACATTTTGACATCAAATGAGCTACTGAGAGCTGTATTAGTTACCCATTTTTACAGGTAAATTCTGTCGCTCTGTTCCTTGAAGTATTCTCCTTCAAGCAAAATCCAGTGTTCAGTTTTGTGTGAGAGGGAGGGAACATTAGTCACACTATCTGTCCACAGAAACTAAAAATCATAATACAGCCTGTACAAGGCAATTCAGAATAGCCCAATTCTGGTGCTTAAACACATCTGCCTGCTCTAACAGACAGGCTCAGAGCCAAACTCGGACTGTTGTTAGATGCCTACAGTTCAGTAACTCCTATATGCCCTCTATTTACTTTGAAACAAGTTACCTTTCAAAAATAACAACGTATTACTGCTTATTTCATATTTTATTTAAAAGAATTCAAAGGTATACAAATTATGACAACTGAATAAAAATAAAAGTATTTGTTCCCACTGAGCAGCAAGATCAGCTTAAATGTTCAAGATCAGAGTTTAGATGAACAAAAATGCAAAGTCTCAATGCCAGTGCATGCAAAATGCTACGAAGTACCAAACAAATCTTACCAGATTTTTCAGAGCTTTCATTCACTATCCACATGAAAGTAGTTCATTGCAGGACTAAGGTCAAGTAATTTTTAAATCCAAAACAGCAAAGGTGTTAAATGAGATCATTTTCTTTTCATTATTATCACATTAAGAATCTTTTCTATACTGCTTCAAGTAAGAGTATGTTGAAGGAGGTTTTATTTCTTGTCAGACCAATTAACCTTAATGCTTATTGGATTGCTATCTGCAGCAAACATAAACAGTAATCATCAAAACTTATTCTTTTATGTTTTCATCCATCTCTCCCTCCAACGAAGTTGTTTTTTGTTGGTTTTTTTCTGGTCCCCGACTATACCTCTGGTCTCCCAGTTTCTTCACTAATCCATCTACAGCTAGTGCCATATTAGTTCCTCACCCTTGCAGGTAAGAAAAGAAAATATAACATTTGTTGACTAATCATAGGAAAACACTCACTCTGAGCGTGAAAAAGAATGCCACCTGTATACTGGGAAATGTCCAATATGTAGCTGGTCATTCATTAAATATGACTTTATAATGAACAAGTTTCAAACTGGCATTCTTTCCGAATTAGATCTTTCCAGCATGAAAGCCCATGAAGTGCTGAAGCTCAGGAAGACTCCCAGGTTTCAAAACCGCTAGAATCAATAGGCTTTGAACTTGGTATCCACATAAGGAGATTTACATACATACTTTGTACCACATACTTTCATTTAATCTGAATAAACATGTATTTAGTGATCTCCACAGATACAACATATGTCTGAGACAGACCACTCCCAAAATAAAGACAGTAAAAAGCTCTGCACTACAAAAAACTTCCTTCTACACATGTAGCACCCTTGAAAAAAATAAAATATTTAATGTTCCAGGTTTTGGTTTTGTTTACAGTGTGTCAGGTTGCCTACAGATCCATTTATCTAACTCCTGTATGAATAAGAAAAACTACTTGTCCACACACTACAAAGATAATCTTCCAAGCATGAAACTACTGTCTACAGACAGACCCACTGATTCCAATTATCTCCGCTTTGCCATTAGCAGAACCAGTCCTTCTGTGGGCATCATTCAGAGCATTATCCCTCTGGAACAGTCTGAAAACACATAAGTATCACAGTGCTGCTTTACCATCAATTTTTTCAGAGCAGAAAAGGACTCGGATCCTGGGGGGGAGGTTTAATGCTTCTGTATACTAGATTTTTGCACCTAGATTAGGCAGGGCAACAACAACAAAAAAGCCTCCTCTTTCCTTTCTGCAGCAACAGGAATGAGAACTTCAAACATGAGTGCCTTACAGATTTGACTAGGAAGAGACTCATATCACAACTACAGCAGAAATCCACTCAGGAAAATAATCTCCATATCCTCTCCCTTTGCAGAAGCTGTGGAGAAAGTAGGTATCTCTACTGACTGCTGATTTCTGAAGTTAAGACATGCTCACAATCCCAATCTCTATGATTATTTCTGGTATTTCTGAGTATAACCTCATCATATGAATAATATATACTTCTTTAAATTTTATACTTTTTCCAATACCTCTATTACCTTATTATAAAGTCATTTTTATTACAAAAACACACTTCAAATCAATAGCTACTTACATTACTGCTTAGCTTAAGTTTTGCCAAAAATAAGAAACTGCTGTGTAACTCTCAAATTGCATTCTATAATGGTGAATTAAAATAGGCTTGTCTAATGGTTCTTCCCAGTGAAATTCAATATAGCCCAGCTTCCAAATAAAGCATAAAACTATTTAACATGACTAACTATACTGCAAATGATCGGTTCCAAGGATAATTCATGCTAGAAGGGACATCAGGAGGTCATCTAAATACCTGATCTAGAAATGTTAGAAGCAACCCTTTGTGAGACTACTTCTAAAGAAAATAAAGTTATTCCATTCATAGTAGCATGCATTAAAATAAAGCAAGGTATAGTTTCTCAAACAGGCTAGTATCAATACAAAATATTACCTTTTTTTAATGTAACAAACTGAGAAACCAAGTGTTTTTAAAATATACAGGACTGACTCACTGCTTAGGCAATACCTAATCTGCTTAAAATCTAAATGGATGAACTTGCAAGAACTTAAGTTTAGAAAAAAACAGCAGCTGTCAGATTTTTTACATCATTGATTAAGAAATACCAGGAAATTAAATTCTGGAGGAAGACTAGACTGCAAGTACTTCCTCCTCACCCTTTTATGTACACATAAAGGGCATTGTATCTTCATTATGGCAAAGTGTATTTTTATTGTCTAGAAAGAGCCCAAAACCCAAAGCTCTCCAAAACCTACGCAAAGTGAGATCAGGACTAAAACTACAGCTGACTGTTAAGAATAAGCTATACAACACAGTATAATTAGTGTACCTATATACCTGACGGGATGGGAGGAATATCACGGTTGTCACCAATAAGCAGCTTAAAAATAGATTAATGAACAAGGTACAGCTCATTAGAGAACTAACAGAGATGAACCCATGACCACCACAACAGCACAAGCAAGCAAGGAGACAGACACCTGACACAGTCCTTACTATGTGTCTCTAAATACTAAACATACTATGGTAATGCTAGTAACTACAGCTTCGTGTTAACCACTTTATCCTGCTACTAAAAGGACATGATACAGAAAGTGAAAACCAACACAAACAATGTCCAGAGTACTACTTTTAAAGAAGTGTTTGAGTGTACGCAATAAAAAAAAAAAAGGCTGGATTCAGGCCCCTAGGTAAACTCCACTTTGTGCTGATAATTAGAATCTACCATCCCCCTCTAGTAAAAGAAACCTATATGAAAAACAGTGTCGAGTCAAGCTATGCCGACAGGCAATACTGACTGACTATGGTTCCTGAGAGCGCCAGCATTAGAGATTTCGGGACAGCAAGACACAGCTGGTAGGTCAGCAGCCACCTGCAGAACACCAAGAGTTGACATCACAACCAACCAACGGGGAAGTCAAGACTTTCCATCCTCATTCTCAAGCTCCACCCACTTGCCAACTTGTCTTAGAACTAAAAAAAAGTCTAAAATAAACAGTTAATTCATGTCAAAAGAGAGTTATGGCGCATGTAAAGCCAAATAAGTGATACTTGCAATTCTTCATTACCTTACTGAGGTTACGGCTAGTTATAAAAAATAATAATCGTGACTCACAGTTGTGTAGTTTAAGAGTGCACCAGAACTTATGTATATTGGAGAAGAAAAAAAAAATTGTTATTTTAGATCTTCCCCACATCTGAACGTGAAACTTCTTTCACAGGCCACAATGTGTTCAGAAAAGCTGTTTGCATTTCTATCACAGAATAAGATTAAAGTTAACTATAAAACAGTAGTAACTCTTGCTAGTATCAAGTGAATTGCACAAATCCTTTATCAATGACTTAAAAAAAGAAGCCTACCATTCCCTGAATTTTACCAGTAGCCTTGCTTCCAGAGATTTAACCAAATTCTACTACATGAGACAGCAATTGCCATTCAGTGACAGAGCAGCTTCAAAATAGTGTTTTGCCAGACACAAACACATTTCTTAAAGAGCCAAAAAAAAAGTGATTACATACTATTAGAATAAAACACATATTACTACTAATTTGTTTAGACAAAGTGTATCCCTCCTTTTTCAACTAGTATACAATTGCTTTTATGGAGAA
The DNA here is from genome assembly GCF_000690535.1 of Cariama cristata. NCBI lineage: Eukaryota > Metazoa > Chordata > Aves > Cariamiformes > Cariamidae > Cariama > Cariama cristata. Next base: position 3,437 of record NW_009606926.1, on the reverse strand, counting down.
AATTGTACATAAAATCCTAGGCAAACTTTAAAACACACTTACTAGTCTACATTGCCTCCCCTCATAGACACTTAAAGAGTCTGATGCCTTCCTCCATGTTCAAGCTACAGTTATGCACATCACACAAAGTCACTCCTAGCAATGGATGATACAGAAGAAGATGATCTTATTAATCATTGCTTTGCTGCATAAAATTTTGTACATAACTGGAAAGAATACAAAAGTATCTATGTAGTAATTTGGCTGTTGCAACAGACAGTACACGTGTGAGGACACATTTTTTTAATGCAGTATTTTACAGTTAAATAATGGGAGGGAGGGTGTCCTGCTCTACACAATCTTAGTTATAGGATGTTCAACATCAACAATTGGCAAAAGTTGTCTTATGCCATTCACTACCAAGTAATAACCTCTAGAATTGCCCAACACAAAAGACAAAGAAAATGGCATATTTTAATTTTTAATGCTACTTAACATCTTGACACAAGGTAAAACTCCTTTGTGGACTTCAATCTGGAAGCTAGCAGGGTAACAAAGTCCTCCTTTTAATCAGTTGAAAGGGGAACTCCTCGCACTCCAAATGCTTTTGTTTGTAAGGTTGTAATTACTGCTATTCAGAGATGTATTTACAAAGTTCCTTGAGGAAGAGCAGGGAGACATCAAAAAGGTTTCGAACTATACACAGAAGCAAATACTGACTACGTACTTAAACAAAAAGCATATAGGTCATAGGGAAAAAAAACAGGGAGAGGATAAGCAGATTCCCTGTAAATGAGAAATTGTTAAGCTTTAAGTAAGGTTATCAAGCAGTTGTGAAACTCTCCTGTCTTCTTCCTATACATTCTTTGCTAAGGAATATATTAACATACCATAATCCCAAGCCAATGTATTCTTACAAATTCCATTAAAAATACCAAGTTTTTCATGTTGTCAGCAGGGGGCTTGATTTTCCAAATCAGTTCTCCATACCATCTCAACCATAACGTCTCAATTCTCAACTATGCCACCACCTAAGAGTGCATTGCTACTACTCTGCTGTCACCAAGTTTTGCTGTGTAGGGATCTACCTACTTAAACTCATCTGAGACATGTTGGTGGAGAATAGGTGTTTTCAGCCTGTATTCCACAAAACCTTGACAATTAAGACAATTTCATTAATGCGCATTAAGTTTAGTGTCCTGCCTTCCCCCTTCACAACACAGTGGGTCAGAATGACACGCTCAGAACATGCCATAAAATTTAAACGTCAAAAGCACCATATACAGAGTAGGACAATTTTTCACTGAACATTTGCCACCCTGTGCTATCAGCCTACTATCTAGTGTGAAAACCAGCTATGATACTGTATTTCCCTCTCATCGCTGGTTCCACAGGCACCCTAAAAACTTGTCTAGAGAGTGTAAAGATCATTTGCTCTACTCACTTTTTCTAGGTGTGCTGAGAGTGCTCACTCTGCACCACGACTGTGCTATCCCAGTCTCTCCTTTAGGCTCTTCTCCACAGTTAACAGCTTCAGTCTATTTCCAACACAGTAAGATAATGGAAGCAAACTTGCTCTTGACAGCTTCCCTTCTGCTCAGGGATTGCTCTCTTCTGGAGAGCAATTCAGTACCTCAAAATCTGAGAGGACGACCACATTACTCAATGAAACTTTATTGTTCTGTCAGGGCTTTCCAAATCTTGGATATTTTACACAGCCACTTTCATGAGAACTCTTATAAATTCAATTGCAGAAGAAGCGACTGAAAAGGCTTAAAAAATTACATCACTGCAAAGCTAATTACACTTCAAAATTCAAATAAGCATTTTCAGTTACTCATCTCTGATGAATTTCAAAGAAAAGGCTTATTGCAGAAGAATGTGGTAAACAAAAATCCTTACTTAACACATAATACAAGCTGCAAAGAATAAACAAGAGAGAACTGAAACATGGTATCCTAAGAGTGGTAACACACATGACAGAAAGCGAACATGGTACCTAAACAGTGGTAAGACATTCAATATCTTTTAATCAGAAATTAGGGTGGCATCAAAGTAAAGATGCCACTTGCCACTTCTGCTACAGAAATATCACCGAATATTTCATTATATTCACTATATAATGCAGTCTGTGCTGCAGTATGTGCACTTATAAAAGAAAACATACTATCTTCCCCCCAAAAAAAAAGACAAAAACCAAGAAGTACCCCAAAGTTTTACTTAACCACAATAGTGGCAATACTTCTCTTATCAACTTCTTGATTTGCCCAAAGTTACTGAAGAAATGCAGCAAACCGGAAAGGAAGAGGACACCATCTATCCTGGGATCTCAAAAATATTCCCTAGACAGTGAACTTTATCCTTTCTCACATTAAGCAACAACCACCTTGCCTCTACAGGTAAGCATAAGCCACAAGTCTTGCCCAGGTTTCTCACCAGTGGTGGAAGTTTGGGAGAAGGACACCCCAAACCCACACGCTGTCCACAGAGCCATCCTTCTACCTTTTCAAAGAGAGACATCATGGTCCTGTCACTGGACACCTGACAGGATCCCCAAATTTTTGATACCTACTAATTCTGCCATTTAGTTACATGTAGTTTGGGGCATGTCACAATCTCACTGTGTAATGGCTTCCTTATCTATTATAAATGGGAAATGATGCTTACCTTTACAGAAAGCTTTTGATATCAGACAAGCAGTGTACAAGTACAAGTACCTCTACTGTAAAAGGGCCAACCAAAATCTTTTTTTACCTATTAAGAACAAAACAGCAATTCTAATGCACATCATCCAAAGTAACATTGAGAATGCAGGACATCTTACCTGATTTTATAATTGGGTAAGGTGTGCTTGCGCTTAATAACTTTCTTGAACTGGTTCACAATGATGGAAGTGAGCTGAGGCATGGGCCTCCCTTCAAACTGAGACTTGACTTCAAAGAGTATCACAGGGTCATCCATAAAAGAGAAGGACCAGTGCGTGAAGGGAAAGCGCGTGAAGACCAGCTTCAGCTTCCCCATCACCCGAGAGATCTTGACAAAGAGGTAGGCCGACTTGCCAAAGACCAAGTCGGCATCAATGGCCAAGTGAAAGCCACCATTGTACTCCAGGTCTACCTCAAAGCCCAGCTCCTCGGGGCAGCCCTCTTCATTGCAGACCACTGGTCGAATGAGCTTGACAGCTTTGAAGACAGGCAGGACGTTGCCGAGAGAGACGTCCCTGAGGCTTAGCCCCTCCAGCACCTTCCCTGTCATCTTGGCCTGGAGCAGCTCCTCAAACTCCACCTTGATCTTCTTGGTGACCCAATTCCTGACCAGAGCCGTGTCCCTGAGCTCCCTGAAGAGGAAGAGGAAGATAGCATTGAGGAAGTGGCACGTCTCCTCGCGGGACGAGGGGGCCGGAGGGGGCTCTGGCTGCTGCTGCGGCTGCTTGGCGCTGGGCTCCGGGCCCGGGGCGG
>NW_009606925.1:19248-24392 GCF_000690535.1 Cariama cristata | reverse complement strand
ACAGCCAAGTCCTCAGTGCACCGGTTTGTTACGCTTGCTTTTGCATTTTGTTGTTTTTTAGGGATTTGGGGGGGATGGGACCCAGCCGGGGGAGGTTCAGCCACGTTCTGGGCCACGTGTCCCCTCCACAGATGTTGCTGGAAACGTGTGGGTTTGAGGACAGTAAAATTAGTCTCATTCTGTGTGAGGTGAGGCTGCAGAGTCACCGTGACTCATCCTGGGGTGTCGGGAGCCCACTGACATGACTCAGGACTTCTCTGGGGTATACATATGTTAATCTTTTTTTAGAGCTGCGCCTTAACAGTGTGGTGTTTTCTGAGGCCCCAAAGCTTGCAGGTCGCTAAGCCTGAGCAAATCCTCTTCCATTTCTCCATCGACAATGTGCTTTTTTTAGCCTACAATAAAAGACCTGCACCCTGGCCTGCTTGCTTCATCCTTCACGAGATAGATTTACGGATTCGGGATTTATGGTCTGTTGCTGTCGTCAGGGGAATAGCTTGCAGGTCCTTCCTGCCTTGTGTGAGCAATACAAGCCTTTGCAACATGTGTAATCCAGCTCTCAGGTGTTGGGAGTGTGTGAAACAGTGCTGGTAGGCAAGGAGGCTGCTCTTAGAGCAGAGAGCTGCAGTTCCCTCAGGCTCACCTTGCTGGTGGAGCAGGTGTACTCCCGAGCTGGAGTGGGATGTGTGGGCTGGAGGTGGCCGCGGGAGGTGGTTCCTCTCCTGGTGACTCAGTGGCATGCTGCAGTGTGTGCGAAGTGCCTGCCATAAACTTGCCCCTGTGGACGGTCAAGGTGGAGGAAACAGCGTCCTGCCCCTGCATGTTCTGAGCCTGCCCACAGCTGTGGTTCTTCCGATGCGGCTGCAGGTCAAAGCAGAGAATGAGCTTGATGCACTGAGGGAGATCGTGTGGGCTGGCACTGCGTGGGTTTGTCGTCATCAGGGGCGGAAAGAGAGATTGCTGTGGCCTGCCCTGCCTCTAACTCAGCTCTGCTGGGTTTCTTGTCGCTCTAAGACAGAACAAGCAGGGAGAGGGAGTTAGCCAAGGCAGTTCAGGGATTAATTTGTCAAACGTGATTGCAGTGGGAAAATCTTGAAAGATTGACCCCAAAGCGAAACTCCAGAGGGAGTGCTGGGATAGGTCTGCTTTGGAAACCACCCCTGCCAGACCCTGTAGAAACTCAGTGCAGGCCAGTTCGAGGGGAGCTGCGACTCCAACCTGGCAGAAGTGAAGCTGGTCCTGTTCACTTGCTGGTTGTGCACAACACCACTGTGGTTTTCCCCACTTTCCTGGCGCTTCCCCAGTTGAGTGGAGCTCACTGAAACAGTGTAGTTCTTGGAAGCTGTGGATGAGTGGGCTGGATTTCTGTGGCCAGGCCGTCTCAACAGCATTGAGGGCTCCACCTGTTCTGGGCTGTGTTGGGGAGCAGGGGAAGGGATTGAGCCTCCTCTGACTGCCCTCTGAATGGCTCTGTTTTTGCCCCCAGAGAGGAAGCGGTTTTACCAGAATGTGAGCATCTCGCAAGGAGAAGGTGAGTAAGGCTGCCAGGACAGGACGGAGGGGCTGGTCCTCGGGAGGGGCATTATCACCCCGCAGTGCTTCAGCGAGGGCTGTGTGAGTCGGGTATTTGTCACCAGCCTGCTGTGCCCTTTCCTCATCTACAGGAAAGCTTTGTGGTGGGAAACAGCTTCCAAGACCAAGTATGTCCAAATGATGGTGATGGTGGGAAACTTGAGTATCCCTGGTCCCTTGCTCCCATCAGCTCCGGCTCTGAATCTGCTCCCGCTGTGGGGTTGTCTGTTGTTCCTTAGTGCCTGCTCCTCTTTGATTCCCCAGGATTTCTACTCTGATTCCCCAGGAGGCTTTGAAATAAACCTGGACCACCGAAAGCTGAAAACGCCCCAGGCCAAGCTTTTCACTGTCCCCAGCGAGGCCTTGGCCATTGCAGTGGCAACAGAGTGGGACTCCCAGAAAGACACCATCAAATTCTACACTATGCACCTGGTGAGTGAGGCAGGTTGGGACGCTGAGACCTCGGCAGGGCAGAACACAGCGTGCTGGGAGCAGTCAGGTCAAGGAAGTCAGGATTAAAGGCAGGGAATCGAAATGCCAGTGGTTAAAGATTGGTTTGTCAGGCCACTGCCACCTGGTGAGGGCTTTACCAGTTGGCAGAATAGATTCCAGAGCAAGGGTTGAGAATTGCTTTGGGGTGTAAGCCTTGCACTGGGATGCATGAGATCAGGGCAATGTCTGAGCGTGCTTCCTTCTGTGTCCTGCCTCCCCCAGCTCTCCTGAGTACTTGCAGAAGAATTGGCATGGCTTGGTCTAAAATGGGGGTGACTGTAGACATGAGAACAGTCTCCAAACGCAGAACATGGAGAAAGCAGGTTGTCCTAATGCCCGCAGAAACAGGGACAAGAAGTTGGGACTTTCACTGGGCACTGGGGAGAACCTTGCAGTTGTGAGGGCAGTTAGATAGTGGCTGGGTGACTGTCTAGGGGTCGTCTGTGTCAGTGGCGCAACTTGAGAAGGGTCTGGACAGTGTTACTGGGGATAGCGAGGGCAGGAGGAAACGAAGAGCTCTGGAGCAGTCTGTGAGCCCTCTTCCCTGCTGCTTGCTGGGCCTGCTCCCGAGGCTTCTGAAACCAGTGAGAAAATTCCTATTACATGAGCCATGTTCTGGCCCTGCCCCCCAATTTAGCTGCGCCCCTCGGTTCTCTGTCTGTGACGAAATCCTCTGCTTCTTTTGGCTTTGTACAATGGAAGCCGCTGCTTCCCCCCGCCTTGAAGAACAGTGGTTTAAACTGGCTTTATCCCACAGACCACACTGTGCAACACGGCGCTGGACAATCCCACACAGCGAAATAAAATGCAGCTGATCCGTGCGGCTGTGAAGTTCCTGGAGACTGACACTGTCTGGTATGAGATGGGGGCCCTACTGGCATGGAGGCGAAGTTTTCTTGTCGCAGTGTGGTTTTTGGAAAGGTGGTTGGGGGAAGTGAGGGAAAACCGTAACCCAGTCGTGACAGGGCTCTAATCTGTCCTGGTTTTGGCCCGAGGGTTTGAATTAGTTTAGGCCAGGCCTAAATCTGCAAACCTAGTGGAAGTGCATGCACCCTGACGGCGTAGGTCTGGGAGAATGGGGATCTGGTCCTCTGATGAACTCTTGTTTTGGACACCTCTGTGCTGGGCAAGGGTGGTAGCAGCAGGAAGTGAAGATCTCTTTGGGGAAAAGAAAACATCTTTGAAAGATCTGGGGGAATCTGTCAGCCCAGGTACTCCTGTGTCAGTACAGGCAGCTCCGATTACTTGTCCCAGTAGTAAACTGCTCTTCGCACCTTGAAGTCCCTGTGGGCTGCAGGATCAAGCCTGTTCATGCCCAAGCTCCTCGTCTCACAGTCCCAGGCTCTGAGGTGTCCACTGGCAGCTGCACAGCTCCTGTGGGGAGAGGGGAACAGGACTCCCCCGTCTGCCTTTGAGGCTTTGGTCATCCCAAGCCGAGCCGCTGGGCGAGGTGAGGCCGGAGGACTGGCCCCATGTAAAGAGTTCCAGTGGGATATGTCCCCTGCTCTGACTGCTGTAACCGCTGCATCCTGTGTCTGGCTTGGGGCTACCTGCAATTTTCTGTTGGCCGGTTTGCTGCTCTGTTTTGTAGGAAGATAGAATTGCTCTTCCTGGAACAACAAAAAGCTCTGCATTTGGGGAAGAGTGGGGGGATTGTTCCCAGTCACTGCTGCCACTGCCTGGGTGGACAGTAGGCTCTTGTTCCCCTTGCTGTGGTCTGGTCGGGGGCAGCTTCCTTCCCAGCAGTGTGCCCCAGCCTGGCAGGGAGCAATCTGGCAGCCAAGGAGTGAATATCCAGTGTGGTTTTGTTCTGCAATGTCCCAGCTATCGTGTGGAGGAGCCAGTTGCCTTGGCAGAGCTGCAGAAGAATGAATGGGATCCCATTGTTGCTTGGGCTGAGAAAAGGTAAGAGGTCAAAGGCGTTTCTGTCTGCTTATGCCCTACCCTGCTGAGACCAGGAGCCCTAGTGCTTGTGACCATCAGAGCCGCAAGGTCCAGGAGTCCTGTGCTTTTCTAAGGGGCTGGGTGATCATTCCAGGTACAACGTGGCAATTGGCTCCTCAACCAGCATCCTGGGGCCAAAGATCCCAGCCAGCACCAAGGAGACTTTCGTCAACCATCTGGCGTCCTATAACATGTGGGCCCTGCAAGGTGAGAGGGGCTGGGCCGGGGAGCTCTCTGCTCAGGCTGTGCCAGTGGAGGAGGTGGTTCTTCTCCACAGGGCAGAAAAGTGACTGTAATGTTTTTCCTCTCCTGCTGATATGCTGAGAATCAGAGTGTTGAGGTTTATGTTTTAAATCTGCAGGCCAGTCCCTTAGCTGTATTTGTTATGGGTAGGGACTCTCCTCTTAGTGCCACTAGCGTTCAGGGTCTGACTGTGCTCGCCTGCGAGCTGTTTGCTCTACCCTAACAGAAAGAACTTCTTTAATGCCAGACCTTCTAGAGACTTAGTCCCCAGCTTTGTTACCAGGAAAAGAAATGGGGTTTAGTGCGCGAAGTGCCCATGGTTCTGTGCACTGTCCTCGCTCTTTCACCCTTATAGCCCGCTTGATCTTGCCTGATAATGCTGAATGACACCTAAAGATAAAGAAATGAAGTAATGTTTGCTTTGCTCAAGTCCTCAAATGCAAGACTTGAATGAGCAGCAGACAGTGAATCCCACAAAAGACGCTAGCTTTGCAGCTAAGGGAAGTTAACAGCGTTGATTCCTGGAACAGGGCTTGCAAAGCCTTTCCATTCCCACTGTAAAGATACTTTTTGATGAATCATTTCTTTGTAATATGGGTAGGGAGGGTGGAAGGGAAAGGTGTGTGCTTCCCCCAGGGAAGGGGAACCTCTGGGCAGCTAGTTGACTTTAGACCTGAAATTCAAGGTCTGACCTGGACTAGTAGTGCAGGAGAAGTCTGACTTCAGTTCTTTCCTTAGAACCTGCACGAGCATCTCCATTTCCTATCAGCTTGAGCTGAACCATGAGTGCTCAGCAGCTCAGAGTTTTGAGCCCTGCTTTCCTTCTCCTCCTGGCTGTGCGTGTCTGTGGGATTTGCTCAGGTCCCTCAGCCATCAGGCACTCGCTCCCCTCC
>NW_009606925.1:15485-19217 GCF_000690535.1 Cariama cristata | reverse complement strand
GGTGTCTTGAAAGCCAGTAGCTGGTGGTGTGGCAGGAAAGAGCTCTGCTGTTTTATCAGCCAAGCCCAGCAGCTGTGTCCTTGGCCAACACAGTTCTCTTGGGGCACACCACACCACACGCATTTGCACAGCGTTTTTCTAGGAGTGGATATAGATGTGGACAGTTCTTTTAGCACCAAACAGTATATGAGTCCCTCTCAACCTGGACTTTCCACTGAGCTCCAGAATACTTGGGCCTGGATGGGTAGCTCTTCCCTTGCACAGAGAAGGTTTATGGCAAATAAAAGGAAGCGGTTTCCAAGGCATAGCCTTTGTCGCTGCGGTGACAGTGGCCAGAACAGCGCTTTGTGTCTGCTGTGAACTGCAGATCTGACGCTTAAGTGCCCAGATGGAAGTGGGAGGATCTCTGGCCCTGTGACCTCCCTGAGGAGGTACCACACCCTGACTGCCTCTTCAGAGCATGTGAAGAGGCTGCTGTAATGCTGCAGAAAACAACCATGAATCTTGTTTGTTTTGGGTTATTCCCTTCTAGGTATAGAATATGTAATCACCCAGCTGAAATCTCTGATTCTGTCCATGGGTCTGATTGACAGGCACATTACAGTAGAGAAAGCCGTGCTTCTGTCTCGCCTGGAGGAAGAATACCAGGTAAATTATGTTACAAAACAGCCCTATAATTCAAATAACAATAATCTCAGCATGACAAATGCATCTCCCACCACAAATAACCGGCAAGGGAAGTGCCTGCTATTGCAGCAGAGGTTCCTCTGCACCGCTCTCCCCGTTTGAGAGAGTTTGGAGTGTGCTGCTGTAGAGCAACACCATGAGCGTGACAGCCCAGAGTGTTCCCGGGGCTGCCAGTTTCTTTTTGCAGAACCCAGATGGCTGCTTTTCTCCCTCTCTAATGTGAAGTGCAAAGCCGTGGCTGGCTTCTCTTGCTGTGGGTTATCCAGCCTGGAGGCCTTGGTAGATACTGAGCTAATAACTTGCTGGCTGGAAACTGGCCTGGCATGAAGCTTTCCCTGCCCCCAAAGTGGCTGAAGTTGATGGGAATCTTTTCATCCTCCCTTTAAGGGACTTTGCCTCAGACTCCAGTACAGATGAAGCATGTCCTTCCACCGAACTCATCTGGAGGTCTCCCTGCCCCAGCAGTCAGTGATCGGCACAGCTCCTGGGGGGTTACCTGTGTTTCACAAACATGAAAAGGGAGGCTGAGAGTTGCTGAGCAGCTCTGCATGTAATCCAGTTCTGAACTGACTCGCGTTCCTCCTCTCCTTCAGATTCAGCGATGGGGCAGTGTGGAGTGGGCCCATGACTATGATCTGTGCGAGCTGCGTGCTCGCACAGCAGCTGGGACTCTCTTTGTTCACCTCTGTTCGGAGAGCTCAACTGTAAAACACAAGCTGTTGCAGGACTGACGCTGCTGGGATGGGCGCAAGAGGAAAATGCCCGGCTGTGAATTGCTGGCATGACCCAGTGGACGGTAACCACCCTCCTGCCACTACCTCTTTCCTGGGATCAACCTCATGCTAAGGTGCTGCGACTTTGTGGGCAACTCCTCACTTGGACTGCCTGCCGCAGTGCAGTGCCAGCAGTTTTGAGCCCACAAGGAAGAAAGGTCAAGGTGAGCTGCTTCTGCATCCCCAAGACAGCAGCTCTGTCCATTACCGGTGTCTGTAACTGATCAGAGGAGCTCCTGCGAAAGAAACAGCTTCCTGGGCAGGGCGCGGCACAGACATACCCAACATATGCCACATGTCTTCATAGCTGCCAGCTCCTGACACACACTTGTTATGGAAATCTGAAAACAGACTCCATTGCATCTGTTCTTCATCCCTCAGTGTGCCTGTACGTAACACCAGGGTCTCTCTGTTTGATTAAAGGCACGTCCCTGCTAGATACTGAAAGCCAATGCTGCTGAGTATTTCTTTGTTTTAACCACCAAACCATTGTGTAGGTCCTGAGCTGCCAGGCTCTAGGCAGGTGCTGGGATGGCTGCAGGCACTAAAACTCACGGAGCAGAGCAGACACTACCAAACAGATCTGCTCCCTCCGCATCCTGTGTGAGCCTCTCCATAGTAGGTGCCCTGTCCTGGCAGCCAAGGAGTAGCAGGGAGATGACTCTGCAGTCCTGGAGCAAGATGCGGGGCGGGGAACCTGGGCTCCAGCCATCCTCAAAAGCACAGAGCACTGAGCTAAATCTGTGTATGACAGGTAGCTCCAGCCACGGGGCTTTCTGAGACCCGGTCTCTTCCCGGAGTGTGTATGCAGCCACCCTCTCATTTAACCTTCCCACCTTTCTCCTTGCTGCTTGCCTCGAGCAGTACCGCCCTGGCCAGCATCATTCCTCAGAAGCTGCCCACAAGTGAGCGTAACAGCTGCTGTCACCGAGCAAGGAGGGGAATTAATGACTCCTCGCTTGGTTGTTGCGAGCAGCCGTGTGTAAGCTCCTGTGGCACCATTGATTTCCCTTCCTGCTAGCTGGGGGCTGCTATGTTCAAGTTGCAGAAAGCTGCTTTTGCGAGAGGCGGTGAGAAGACAAGGCTCTCAGGCACGCAGAGCCCCTGCCAGCCTTGTGCTTGCTGAGCTGGAAACCCGCTGTTACCTTGGGGGTGGTTTGATGGAGAGCAGTCCTCTCCCAGGCTGCTGCCACGTGCCTGTGGCTCACAGGTTCCTGCCACTGTGCTTGCAGGTACCAAAGCTTTTAGGCATGATATGCTACGATGATTTGGTTCAATCAGCTCATAGCTGATCCGTAACCCCCTGTGACCAGGTCTGAGCTCTGTCTGCACGGGCTTCATGCCAACATGATGGAAGAGACAGAGCTTCATGTGCTTTTCCAGAGTCAAGAAGTATCTTTTATTTGCAGTTTATGGTGGGATAGAAGAAGTACGCCTTTGGCCTGAAATGCCCCAGGCAGCTCAGGCATAGAGGCAGCCATCCCCGCTGGGTATGCTAGGGGCTGTCCTGTGGCAGACCTATTCCATCGGCTCCAGGATCTCTGTGTTAGCCAGCTCCTCCTGGAGATTGTCGATGTACTGAACGATCTCTCTGACACGGTCACGGTTTCTGTCGATCTCATTTTGGAAAGCCTGAACAGATTGAAACCAAGCAGTGAATCCATAGGCTTGCCCGGGTCCCTGAAGCACCGAGAGCTCCAGCAAAGGTTGGGGAGCATCTCTCCTAGCAGTGGCCCCGCCACTTAGAATCATAGAATTGTTTAGGTTGCAAAGGACCCTTAAGATCATTGAGTCCAACCGTAAACCTAACACGGCGAAGTCCACTTGGGCCAGACCTGTCTGTGTCCCATCCCCCTGAGCACGAGGGTCTCTTACCTTCTCTGTCACCGAGGCCTGCCAGCGGTAGGTGTTGCTGAGGATGTCGCTCTCTCGCTTATCAATCTTCAGCAGGTGGATGCCATGGGACACGCTGACGGCGTTGACAATGGTGTTTTTGTCCACAAGAAGCTAGGAGGTAACGTGACCGGATGAGGAGCCGGGGGCGGGCGCACAGCAAAAGCAGCAAAGCTCAGAACTAGCAGCACAGCGACTGCAGCGCTCGCGGGAAGAAAACCAGCCCTCCGTTTCAGACTGACAAAGCTGTAGTCATCAGGATGAACCAAGTGCTTTACCCTTCGCAAGGATGTGTAGGGCCTTGCTATGGTGTAACGGTGTATTATCCCTAGTATGGATGGGGAAACTAAGGCAGCACCCTCAGCCTCGCCTGCTGCCG
>NW_009606925.1:0-15473 GCF_000690535.1 Cariama cristata | reverse complement strand
CTGCGGGGCGCTCCGCCGCAGGCAGGGCTGCCTTGCAGCACATGGCAGGGCCCTGCGGGCAGCTGGTGTTGAAGCAAGGCTGCATATGCTCCAGCACGCCTGGCCCAGCAGGTGTGGGAAGGAAAAAATTGCACTTGGAAGGGTCTCTTGCACTGGTGGCACTGGCTGTAAATCTTCATTTTTGGAGAGTCTTAGCTTCTAATCGAAGCGGTGACTTCCCCCGTGGCTCTAAATGGAGGGTGGCTTTGCTAAACCGTAATGACTCTCTCCTGCAGCCAAGTGCAGCTGTTGAGCAAATGAAGATTGCTTCTCCGTGGAAATGGATGGCAGCGAGGCAAAATGGGTGCACGGCAACGGTGCGTAACTGCAGCCATCTGCACAGGCCATAAAGCAGGGAGCTTCCCCCGGGGGGGCTGAGGAGTCTGTTTTGTGTCTGTCAGCTCTTGATTACCTGGAGTAATGGGGGGGCTGGGATAATCTGGACAGAGCAAAACCACAGCGAATGCAAAACTCGAGCCATTTAGCCACTAAATGAAGGAATAACAGAGGCAAAAAGGTCAGCAGCGTCGCTGACTGGAGCTTTGTGCTTTCTGAAGGGCTCCTGGGATCTTTGCTAGCACAGCAAGACTGAGGGCTCAGTGGAAGGCTCCGTTTGAAACGTCATGTCCTGCCCCTAGATCAGGTCATGGGCTGGGGAGCTCTAGGAAGGGCTTTTGAAATCATGGAGGCAAACAGAACCCCGGCGCAAGAAAGTCAGAGCGGCGTTCGGATTCTCCTGGGGGAGCAGGGAGAATCTGAACAAAACCAGCTGCGAGTGCAGCAAAGATGCTGCCTAAGGGCCTGCTGGGCTGGGGCTGTCTGGAAATCAGCCAGAGAAGTGAGTTGTGCTGGAGGCAGGAGAGAGACGTCCCCAGCACCCAGCTCTGGCAGCACCCAGGCAAACCTGCAGTGCAGTTACCCTCTCTCCTACTCAGCGGAGGTGTCCGGCAGCAGTGCAGTTCAGCCAAGCGACTGGGGCCTCTTGAGAGGAGGTTATGCTCTGGTTTAGGCTCAGCTCTAGCGGTACTGAGCCTCCTAGAAATCTTGTCCCTTCAGAGAAGAGGCTGTTGCCTCCTCTTCTTGCCAGCTCCCTAGCAGAGATGAATTTTTGTGGTGCCCTCACCATTCGAACATCATCTGGCAAATCCTCGTCAAGCTCATTCTTGACTGATTTCTCCACTGTGGTGATGGAGATCTCAAGCAGCTTTTCATGGTGACGGTTTTCCAGGTCCCGGCACTGGGTCATCGTACAGAAGATGGTTAAGGAAAAAGCTGCCCAGACCATTCACTTGTAGAGATTAAATGAGCTCCTGTAACTAGAGACTGAGTGTCCCCACGGCGGGTCTGCAGGAAAGAGCCTGGCTGCTGCCAGAAGCTGCTGTGATGTCAAGATACACACTTTCTGCTCTTAATCGCCCGGTGGGGCTCATCCTCACTGCCCTACATTGCATGGAACTGCGACTGGGCCTAGGGTTGCAAAGCAAATTGAAGGAAGCCCCCCAGGATATAAGCTAAGCTCTGAAAATGGTGCAATTATTTACACAGGGCAACAGATTTCTATATTTAAAGTAGCATAACCTGTGATGGAAGCACTTTGGTATTCTCATCTCACTGTATTCCAGAAGACATTAACAACTCAAAAATGAGGGGCATTTAAAGAAACTTCAACAAGAATTGTGGGTATTTCATTGGCTGCTGTGGCAAGAATGTACATATAAAACAGGTTAACCAGATCTTCCCAGGGTTTTGTCATGGTTGTGTGGAGAAAGGAAGATTCCCAAGGGGGAGAAAGCTGCATAAATCCTACAGACTTTCAGCACAGGAGAACCTAGATCCTTCTGTGCTCTCGAGAGTCGCCACAGAAAGAAGCTGCGTACCTTAAACGACCATTCCTGCAAAGCTGGGAAAAGACCTTTTCTGTTTATTTAAAAAGAGAAAATACCAAATTCTATACTGATGGCTCATTTCTGGATTTAGAGGTGAGATACATGTACATCACTGGGAGGTCCAGGCCAACATACTGTCAAAAGGATATATCCCTTTAACGTTTTCAACAAATGTTGATGCTATGACAGCAATGTTTCTTTTAAAATCCTTTAGTAGTTCCTTAACAAAGGGAAAAAGAGGAAATATTACAATGAAAACTTGCATAAACATAAAAGGGAGTCAGGGAGACTACGAAGAATCTACAATCAATTATAATTTGGACTCACTGCTGTTACTAGCACAGTCAGAAACTGAACTGCCTGAAGCAGTGTTTTGAAAGTGCTGCACGATTTTCTTTCCTCCTTGAGGGACAGAAAGCCAGAATCAGCTTTCTTGGAGGGAAGTTGACTGAATGATACCTTTACCCGGTGCCTGGAGCAAGCCAGCTGATCCTTTTTTACCCTCACCTAAGTAATGCCTGGAGAGTGCTGCATTCCCATGTATATACTGCCATGCTGCAGTCTCCTTGTATGTATGAAGAGCCTCTTGTTGGAAGCAAAACCAATGCCTGGGCTTACTGCGGCTTTTGTTTTAGTCCTCAGAAATTAAAATTGCTGCTGCCCATTACCTCTCTCCAAAACGGCTGATGGAGAATCTGTGAAGTGTGGCACTTCAATGTCTTGATACAACAGTTCAAATACAGCCACCCGAATCCTGCAAATCCAGAAAGGGATGCAGGGAGAAATGCTTCTGCTCATTCCATCAGTGACTGCAGCTACGTGAGGACCAATTCGGAAAACACTAAAAGGCACAATCCTGATGCAGCGAGGAACCCATTTTGAACTGCTGCTTTCTGTCATGCACATTCACCAAACTGCTGCATCTGCTTGCACACAGGCTGCAGCTCCTGCCTGCTAATTTTTAAAGAGATTACTTTTTTTTTTTTTTTCCTAAATGAAGATGCACATTAGCAGCCCTGCCCCAGTTTTTGAGGAAAAGTCTGGGGAGAAAAAAAGGCAGCTATTATGCAAGCAAATGCAGTATGAATGTGTGTAATCTTATTCATAGCAAAGATCAGCTTCAAAGAATTACACCTCTAGAATCGCAAATGCATACCCCGTGCTATGCAGCGACTTCTGCGCGCACACCTATAAAATGACTGAATGACCTCAAGTCCCTTTCTCTAAAGTCTAGGAAATCAGCTTGGATAGATGTGAAGGACGTACTGCGCTCCGCTCTGAGAAACAGAAATCTCTTGCAATGTATTGACGTCCAGGGCCCGATCTCACCCAGACCAACTTTGAGCAGAGAAAAGAGTAAGATGGAAACAAAACATTAACCTGACTGGAAGACCTATGCCCCCCTCTTTGTGCAATGGGCTATTAAAGACAGGGGTGCGGCAACAGAAAAGTGACCCCCGCACGTCCTGGATGTGAGGTCTCTCGGGTATGTGCTTGACCCTTACCTCCAGCTGGTCCGCTATCAGCATTTCCAAGGTCATGAGTGCTTCTGACAGCTGAAGTATGTCCTCCTTGTACTCGGCTCGTTTAGACTCAGCAATATCATAACTACTGGCATTATGAATCTCATCCAGCCTCTAAACACAGAGATACATAAATTACTTATAGTTTGTGTTCAGCACTCCATTGCAATTTAATTAACTTGTTACATATGTGAGAAAAGTTCCTGTTGCTGATTAGCTGAAATGAAATGTGATGATTCAGGAAGGCTCCAGATTTACATATTGGGTAGTCAAGAGTGCTGCGGTATGCTACTGCGCTAACGATCCAGGGGCAGTGCGGTGGAATCGGTGGAAAGGCTTCCTCATCCTCCAGTCAGGAGAAGACTTTGCCCCTTCTATGCTTCCAACTTTGGTTGGTTGACCATTTCAAGGTCAAAAAAAAACAACCAAAAAACCAAAAAAATTAGTTTCTTGACATTGCTGGCCATGAAGAAGAGATTAACAGTTACTTCGCAGAAAGAAATGCAGGCCTAAATCCTGATCCCCTTCATGTCAAGGAGAATCTTGATTGACTTCCGTAGGGTCAGGATTTAGTATTCTGAATATGGAATACCTATCATTGCCTGCCTTCCTCTTACAGCAAGGATTTATTGCCCTTCAGAATTAAATATTGACGTCAGTTTTGTATCAGACAAGATTTATGATTTCTTGGATCAAAAAAAAAAAATCCTCTTCTGCTGAGCGATGTATTATTTTCAAGTCTGTCCAAAACAAGTTAACAATCCAACGTTAATAAGAGGAAAAAAAAATATACATGTTTTAAGATGTCTAATCCACTTCTCCTGAGAGGGAATGGAATGGGCTAAAATAAAGAATTCTGATGAAAATCATTGCCAAGGCTTGTGTCTGAAAACGGACTAGATTACCCAGCCTTTGCAGTGTGAAAAGGGGAGAAGGGGAGAGCCAGGTATCTTCTTTTCTAACGTAAACAAGCTAGGAAGTTCAAAAAGCTCCCCAGCCATTCAAGCCGCACCTCTGGGAGCAATAACTTCAAAGTTCAAGGCCTTTAATGCTTCTTTGCTCCTTAACCAACTTCAGAGAGACGAGTTATTTTACAGGTTACCCAAGCTTACATGAAAGGATTACGGCCAGCCAAACAGCCCCGAAGAACGGCTCACAGGTTTCAGTCTGCTGGGACCTCTGCACCTTTTGACCTCCTCCGGCAATTTTAAACGAATGGGGAAATGCTGTTAAAATCCAGCGTTCTGGTGTGACACCGACTCCTCCGGTGTTTATATGAAAACTGTCACGCTGACCACTGTGCCCTGCTCTTGCAGCTCAATCCGTAGCTGAGCCTGCAGGTCATCGGACAAAGGCGAAAGGCCAAAATCTGGCCTCAGCCATGTTTCTTTGGGTTTGATTTTAGGGGTTTTTTGTTGTTGTTGTTTTGTTCGTGGTTTTTTTTGTGGTTTTTGTTTGTTTTTTGTTTTTTTTTTTTAAAATGGAAGATACCTTGGGAATCCAAGTACAAGCTAACTGGATATGCATCTCAACCTTTATAAGTCGCCTTCTGGTAAGGCTGCAAACTCATGTCGAGACTAGAGCTGACGGAGTCCGTTTGCCAGCATGAGTCAGCAAGGTTCAAGGACCCGGGCGCATCGTGACTCAGCGGGCTGCCAAACTGTGACAAGGCACCTAAATAAAAGCGACCTGGTTTTCAACAGGAGCCAGCGCTCGTGACTCTGCCCGGTGTCAGTTGTCGGGGACTTGCTCTGCTCAGCTGACAGCGTTACCAGGCTTTAGTCCGGTCCCCCCCCCTTTACTTTTTCTATGGAAACAAAATAATGATCCATCTATTATACATGGTTAGAAAGGGATCCAGCTAGAAGCTACGCCCTTAGCAGTCACAATGGTTGGCTGTAGTTGAGCAGAATGAAAAAAGATAGTTGCTGCTTTAAAAAGACTAGAAATACACTCCAATAACTTTATCTAATTTTTTTTTTTGTTAAAGTTCTTTGAGCTGTTGTTGACAAAATGAACCGAAGCAGAAAATTACTTGAAAACAAACCGAATGCCCTGCAATCTCCTTCCTTTTCTTCTCCTTTTTGAATGAAGAAAGAGCTATTGGAGGCCGCAAAGAGGAGGAGAATGGCATTAAATCTGATAAATCTACACATATATATATATTAAATCAACTTCATCAAAAATATTTAAGCTAAAAGAAAGGTTGCGCATTTCCATTTTCTTAAAGACCAGTAACTTTTCTGGATGGCAAAAAAAAAAAAGTAAAAATACCCCACCATGTTTAGCCACTTTTTTTCTGTAAAGCCTTGAAGGACCTTTACCTTCGTGGACAACACGATAACACTATGACATGTTAATTTTGCCCTACACTGAATTTCCAGTATAGATAAAGGCTGCCAGTGTTAGCTGGTTGTGGTTTGCCCAAAGGGTGGAAACTTCAATCCCCAAATTTGTTTCCTACATAAAGTAGTAAAAAACTTTTAACATTATGTTAGTTAATGACATTATGTTAGCCAATGCAACAATTTTTCTTGGTACAGATTTATACTGTAAAAAACACATAAAGAAAGAACAGTGACTGAGCACTGGAAGAGGTTGCCCAGAGAGGTTGTGGAGTCTCCATCCTTGGGGATACTCGGTAGATGTCAGA
Organism: Cariama cristata; assembly: GCF_000690535.1. Classification (NCBI taxonomy): domain Eukaryota; kingdom Metazoa; phylum Chordata; class Aves; order Cariamiformes; family Cariamidae; genus Cariama; species Cariama cristata. The sequence goes on along the minus strand of NW_009606925.1, from coordinate 9,372 downwards.
ACATGGTCCTGGGCAGCCTGCTGTGGGTGGCCCTGCTTGAGCAGGGACGTTGGACCAGATGACTTCCAGAGGTCCCTTCCAACCTCAACCATGCTGTGATTCTGCCGTTAGGGATCAAGTACTGATTCCTATTACAGCAGTGTAAATCCAGAATAATTTTCCTAATTTTGATGGAGTTACTCTTGTTTTCAGTGAAATTAAAAGCTGGCATATGATGTAGAGAAACCAGGTAACAAACAAAAGTATAACAACATTACCCTTTTGTTCCGATTTTCAAAGTCTAGGATTATTTTTCTGCCTTCTTGCTGGTTGGCTGTTAATGCTTCATGAAGGCTTTCGTAGAAATCAGAGACTTCGGCTTCTCGTTTTTCGTGCTCTTTCAGACCATAGTTAAACAGCTTCTCACAAACTGAGACAAACTCCTTCCTGTACGTGACACCAGAGTCAAGGCATTTCGCTTGTTCAGTGGACCAACGTGCTATGTTCCTTCTACCTCTGCAAATTTGAGCAACAAGAGTTACAAGCTACTGTTAACGTAAACTCCGTGGTTCTTCTGGGAGCAGGCTGCCAAGTATTTTGTCTGTGGAAGGACTGGGTCACCCATTCACATTTTATGCATAGGATTTTGCTGCCTTAAGGGTATGGAGGAAGCTGTGGCAACTTGAGGGGGAAAAAGGCCTTGAGTTAAAAAAGGAAATACATATACTTCTCTGACTCTTTTCTGACACGGCAGCGGAATGAAGCATACAGCCCTATCTGTCTTCACGAGTGTGAATACAGTGTCTGCGTAGTTAATAAATACAGCTCTGGAGCCTACAGCCAGAGCACAGAATAAACTACTGACTTGGTAGCATCACAAAAATAACGTCCATTTTTCTTCTGCTATTATCTTGGCAATGGAATTGTTTCTAGAGTCTATTGTAGTTAAGCCGTGATGCATTTTTCCCCAACAGTGTAATGCAATTTTAAGGAAGGTCAAGTTACTGGCCTTGACAATGCTCTATTAATCTGAATGAGAAAAGAAAAAAGGAAAAAAAGTGTCTGCTTTCTGATCCCCCATGTAGGAGCAATGATCAGAAAAAAGTGCTGGCCTGAAAACTTCATGTTGCCGGCTCTGGCAGGTTGTGAGATATGTGACTCGTATCATTCTGATTAGTCTGTTCCTATCTCCTACTACTTCAATTTCAACATGATTTTAGCGACTGCACTCTTACAACCTAACTGACAGAGATTTATCTCATAGCTCATTTTAAACTTTAAGTGGATTCCAGACTTAAAGAAAGTACAAAGCCTTGATTCTTGAAGGGTCAGAAAAGAAGGCTGCCGAAATTGTGTTTGATTCAAGCGAAGGAAAAGGAATATGGTAATTACAATGGTGAGAATTTAAAATGCTGGAATCTCATGACCTGTTGGTGATGGAAACGCGTGGTTTTACAAACGGGATGTTTCAAGCTGGGTTGGCCAGCTTGCCTGTAATATAAACCATTTGTTTGTAGCCCTCATATTTCATGAGATATCAAGCCTTAAAGCTGTCAGTGGTCTCACGGTCTTGCAGTGGTTTTTTTGGTACCATTCCAAAATTGAATACAGACTGTCTCAGATCCGAGATCAATGTAGCTTTCAGCCCTGGACAAAAGCAACGGATGAAGAGTCCCTGTGGATGCACCTCCTTCTTAACTCAAGGCATTACCTTTGAGCTGTAGGTATTCTGAACCCAGGAAGGATATGCCTGCAGCAGGTCACCCACTCCAGGGAGGTAAGCCAGTTTGGCAGCTTCTGTATCCTCTGCATACATAGCGTCAAACAGGAATGATCCATTCAGGTACTCAACAAAGGCTGTCTTTGAAGAGAATCAGAGCAATGTAAGTAAAATAAAGAGTGCCAACCTGCTGCGAGTCCTCAGGATGTGTCTCCCCTATAAGCACTTTACCAGCAGAAGACGACTGGTGCAGACAGCATTATACCAACACAATAGATATACCAACCAAGCCATGAAAGCACACCGCAACTGAAGTGAAAACCATCCCGGTGGCTTTGCCACTAGAACTCTCTAGCCTAAGGACAGAAAACACCATTTAATCTTATATAAGACATTATCACATACCACCATATATTGCAAGGCTATTAAGCCTTTCAGATAAGGAGTCAGTGGACTTTGGGGAGGGACGGAGGGAAGAGCTGCAGGTGTCCTCCCTGTCACTAAACTGCCTCCTGCTCTGCAGCCAGTCTGATCTTATAGAGGTCTGGAATACAGAGCCAGACCATAATTGAAAGCACCATTCTGCCTGGTCTTGTTCAGTCTGTTCATAGGACTACAGTGATCTCTGAAAGCCCTGAAGACTTTAACCATAAAACTAATGAAAAGCATTAACTTAGTGTGAAGGAGAAAAAAAAGTCACTGCACCATGAAAATGCTAACAGTTCCCTCAGACCTGCAATTTTCTTAATCTCACGCCAGGCTGATAAAATCCTTGGGTATGATTTACTATTTAGCTTTGCAGGGTCTATATCTGTAGTTTCATTGTTCAGCCAAAAGAATTATGTTCCCCCACGTCATGTGTATTGCGCAGCAGTTCCTGTTTTCCTTCAAAAGATGAGATTCAGAGATCATAGAGATTAATCCTAGCCTTAGTTTTAGCACAGTCAATGTTAACCTCTCATTAAATCCTCGAGCAGGTAAACGAGAAGTCAGTATGTGTTGCACCTCTTTCTCCTGAGACAATACACAACCAGCCAAAGAAAACATACCTTGTGGTACTCCAGCTCTTTCTGCTTTGCCTGGTTTTCCTCCAGCTGAGCCAGGGCCCGAGCCTCCTCACGTTCCAACGGCTCAGTAAGATCTTGGTACTTTAAAACTGCAACTTCTCGCTGAGAAATGCAAACAAAGAAAATATTTTTATTAGATGATCCAGCATTGCTCAACAAATCTGGGCATTAGCATTTGATCTTTCTAGAACATGCACCTGGGTGATACCTGCATCTCCATTTCTTTGTGGGCTTTTTATTAAACTGCTTATAAAGTTTCTAATCCATTTCTCATCCCGTTTTTTGTTGGCATATGTATTCAATGCATCTGAGCTCGTTCAGTCCCAGGAAACTTTTCTCTCCCCATTTCCTCATCTTTAGGGTTGTTTTTTCTTTTTTAGCAGGAGGCCCTGTTTTGATTTGTAGAATTTGAGCTGTGATTTGACGAGCTAGCGAGTTGAATACATTTACTAGGGAGGAGAAGGCTTTTCGGAGGAGTGGATGGCAAGGTGGTAGCAGGGGCAAGAACCTAATTGGCTTGAAATTGAAGCTTGACAAATTTATGTACGCGATTCTATGACGTACTGTCTGTATGAGCAGGGACTGGACTCAGTGACCTGGAAAGCCTTTCCAGTCTATGGTAAGAGTAACATATATTCCAAGTACAGCTCCTGCTCTGTGCCAAGCAAATTTACGATTAATCATGTTCTTTGGTTAGTTAAAAAAAAAAAAGCCAAACAAAAAAAATAAACCTTCTTTGTTCCGTTGAGTCCTGAGCTCAAAAAGCAGTCCCCGGGGTTGCCGGTGCGGCTGCACTGTCCTGTTCTCAGGAATCAAGAGCGGGAAGTGCATTTGATGGCACCTGCTTGCCTGGATAGTCTGTCCATCTGCTACTGAAACAAATTGCTCAGTGAGCAGCAGGACCACCAAGCCTCCTTTCCCTTGGATCCATGTCTCAAGACTGATCTCCTCTGAGATTTTCTGATCTCTCAGAAAGCTTGCAATCACACTGCAGCCTCTCTGTGGCAACATTAACCTGGCCTCTCTCCCACACACAGCTGCTGATTTTCACAAAATCTGTGAAGACATCATGCCTCTGACACCTCTACCTCTCTGTCAGATTTGATAGAATTTGGCCTACAGGTTCACAGCTGTTAGGTGGAGGCAGAATAAACACTGCCCCAAATGCTGGAATATTGCTGGCATACCAACAAAGCAAATGCTCTGTAAGACGCTGTTGCCTGATTTCACAAGCAGGGAATGCAGAAATGCTTACTGTGGTGTCACTCACGAGCTTGAAGTCCAAGTATACCAGGTCTGGAAGATGAGCGACAATAAACAGCATATACTGCTCATCGTCGCAGAAAGGGTTCCCAGTGAGATTCAGTGCCCGTAAGTTTTTAAACCTCCTGAGATAGATCACCTATGCCAAGGGGAAAGAGATGCTGTACTGAAATTTGTTGCTTTTATTACAGGTGACATTAAATTATGAGTTTGTAGTGCTTTCAGGAAATACTTAAATTCACATTGTGAATATATAACCAACGGCTGTAGAGAGAAGGTGGATGGGGTGGACAAATCATGGGTACCCTGTTTGGTTCTTCTCAACCAAAGACTGGTTCTTCTCAAAAGAACCCCAAATAAATCCTAGTCTTCACTCCCTCCTGTTCTCATATGTAGCTACTTATTCCTTTTCTAGCTTTCATGAGAACCAACAGGAATTTTGCCAAGGCTTGTAGCAGTAAGAGAACCAGGCCCCCAACAGTCAATAATCTCAAAGAGAAATAGCTGAAGTAAGCACTTAGCACCGGGACAGCTTACCAAAACCGTAACTTAGACTACAGAGGCAATGAAATCCTAAGGAGAGTTTTCTCCTCTAAGGAGGGACTCGGACACAGTGGCAAATGTCAGTTTTAGAATATTTGATCCTTTGACAGGGAACATTTGCAAAGACAGGGAGCACTCACATCTTCCAGAGTGGTCAGGTTATTCTTTCCTATGGAGAAAATGTGCAGCTCTTGCAATGTGTCCATGTGCTCAATTTTAGATATTCTGTTATTGTAGAGGCTGAGGTCCTGCAGTTTGACAAGGGTATCCAGGCCCTCAATTACTTCAATATTGTTGAAGGACAAGTCTGGGGAAGAGTTTAGAAACCAAAAGTTTTACAAGCAAAAGTTAAATTATTTCTAGCAGAATGCCTTGATTCAGACCTTGCATTTAGCCTGGTTCTTGATTTAGGAGTTTATGTACAGTATTTTCTTGAGGGGTGTTCGGTGTCCCACAGGAAATGCTTGGCACTAAATCATCATTTATTCACATCTCCTCCTTCCAACTGTCCATGCAACTTTTAAATGAGAGGAACAGCTGAAGGTATTCCTTGCAGAGTCCACATACACAAGCTGAAAGTGATTTCTACCTTATGGGGAAACCCAAAATACAAGAAAAGAGGTGGGAAAATGTCCTAAAAGGGGGATATTTCTGTGACAAATTTGACATTCCCTGCCTTGTTTCTTGCAGGCTCTCGCCTGCCACACCATGCCCACTGTCACAGTCGTTCCCGTAGGACTACCACATGCCAGTTCCATGCTCGCAATCGCCCTGTTGTCATGGAGGTATGCAAAGGCGTGTACTCACTTTAGCTATTTCGCTCTTACCCTGCCAGAACATCTATCCTAACACCTACATTCATCATGGCTAAGGGCAGTCTTTGCCCTCATGCTAGTACTGAGCAATTCAGGAGTCCAAAGACGGTTGATGAGCTCACCAGCTGCCTGCATCATCCCAGCCCATTGCATCACCCCAGCCCCTGGATGGCTAAAAGACACTCTTGCAGCAGGTGCCAAACCACTGTGGCCTTTGGGCAAACGAAACCCATGCGTGTGCTTCAAAACTCTCTGCTTCCATTGTGGCGATCAGCTGTTGATTCAGGAGTGCGTTAGTCATCTGTGCAGCAGAACAGTGCAGAACAATGGGCAGAAGAACCCATTAGACATTTCAAGACGTGCTTATGAACCAAAACCTTGCATGCTATTTTCAAAGACGGTTGAGGATATATTTACAGTGCCAGCCAGCAATGTGGCTGCAGTTCCCGGAGAATGCTCTAAGCAACGCATCTGGAGCAGCAAGCACATTGATCTGCCCAGCATCAAAACCTGCACCAGTGTGTGATGCTGCTATCAGCACCCTGAGTTTTTAGTTGAAAGTAGTCACATAAGACTTTAAGGATGGGCAGTTCTTGGGACAGCCATGACGACAAGCCCTTAAGCATATAGGGGTAAAGATAGGGGGTTCTAGGCTCTGCAGTGCCTGCCTTAGCTTTGAAAACAGAACACAGACTGCTAAATCACAGAGGTGTTTCCATAAATATTTCTGAAAGTCACCTGCAAATACAAGTATGAACCCTGGAAACAACCTTGAAATCTCAGCTTCCTGTTCCTGCCACACTAAACGTATTAAAACCAGTTTTTAAACATTTGAAGGATTGTTTTGCAGCTCTGATATTCAGGCATTTTGACATTTGACAGTCAAATAAGGAAACACACAGACAGCTGACAGCCTTCCCTGGGAAAGCTCCTATCAGTTGTGTTTGAGAAGGAAGGCGACATCCTGACTCTATCGCAGATTGCTTTGCACCTGTGAAGGCATCCAACCTCATATGCCTGTATCTTACCAAGCCATACAAGGTGAACCAGACTCTCCAGAGCTTCTATCTTCTCAATGATGTTGTTGTCCAGCTGCAGCTTAGTCAGATTCTCAAACTGCCACAGATTATCAATCTCCAGGATATCTAAAGCCACAGGAAAAATATAAAAGAGAATTGCTTTTCAGGTGAGACAGCTTTCAGTTTAGCAGACATGCTATCTTGCACAAGGAAAACATGTCCAGTCTTACCTCCAAAACGATTTTCAGCAGATTACGATAGTGTGTGATGACTGCCCTAGAGAGCTGAGAGGTCCATTAGCTGGACGAGTTTCCAATGAAACAGGCCAGTTAACCTCAGCGTCCTGCACCAGCGCACACTGCTCATCAGCTCGATGCCAATGAGTCGCTGAGGGGATGCTGACTATGGCTCTGCAGTCAAGAGTGGCTTTATGAATCCACTGCCAGGAGGTCTTGACCTTCATTTTCCTTTCCAGCTCCAAGCAGGAGGTTTGGGATGAGACTCTGCTTTTCTCCGCATTTGTAGGCTAGTGGTGGCCAGCTACTGCTTTTGTAAATTATTCTCCTGCTCCTGGGATCCTCATGACAGGAGAGCAAGTTGGGGTCTACTCTTTCTGTGAAGGCTGCACTTTAGAACTAATCAATATCCCTGCATTTAGCTTTCTCCAAGAACAGAATCACAAGGGCAAGCCGTTAGGCACTACAGCAAAACATTAGGGCCAAGGTGACAGAAAACACAGAACATTCTCACTCCCAACTCTCTTTCCCCTCTCAATGGCTTCTCAGAAGAGTTCATTACCTGCTCTGCTGCTACTGTTGTTTAGTGAGTGCAGAGTAAAGCAAGGAATTGCACGCACAAAATATTCTATATTTTGGATTTGCAAACAACTACATGCAGGATCAGGTAACAGGGAGCCTGTTCTAAAGAACTCAAGTAATACACGCGTCATTTTACTGGAGCACGCAACGAATAATGAAAAGCAGATTTTTGCCCATGAAATTACATACCCTCAAAATACTCAAATATTGAGCCAAATGTTCTTCCTTTTCATTTTTCAGATGCACGTTTATGACCGGTTTGACAGTAAGAGGCAAGCTGCGATAATGCTATGGATGACCGGAGGAAGCCACCGAACTGGACTGTAATGACCATCATCTCCCAAACAGCTCTCACAAAATCGCCAGCGATGGCGGAGCCTGCCCAGGATTTGATTTGCCCATGTACAGCAGGGCCCAACAGGCCTGTAGCCTGTAGGTGTCACCACAATATAAATGTTAAATAAGAATAGCAGTGACAATAATAGCGTTACGTTAAGCAGCTTTAAAGTTACCCATCAGCAGAAGCACCCAGCTCCCTCTAATGAAACTGCTTCATACAGGTATGACTAAAAGTGTAAGTCCAGATGTTACTTTTCACATAACAAATCCAAGCTAATCATGATTGTTTAATTGCCAGTTAGCCACTTCATGCTTAATTCTATTACCCTCTAACAAAAGAGGAAGAAGAAAAAGTATATATTCTGATACTCACTTCTAAAACTAAGCTGTAGCTCCGTCACATCCTTGAAGTTAATACCTTCCCTTCTGGCAAGCTTTCCTATGTCCTCTGGACACTGCTCTTCAACAGCTTTCTGAACCATTTCATCATCAATAACGTTTGGCTCAATGCTATTGTATAACTGACTCATTTTTAGATGGTATCAGCCTTAAAGGACAGAAAAGAAAAATAAATAACATCACTGCCTGGCTGCTATTTCCAACTTTCATTGAACAGGCATGACAATTCCAAGGATTTAAGAGCAGAGCTGAGCATTAAGAAGATCTAATACCCCACAGCTGGTATCAAAGACAGACTTGACTTTTGTCATGAAGTCACTGATTCGACTCTAAGCACAGCCTTACAGCCCCAGCCCTGTAAAATGGCCAGGCATGATCGCACACAAACTTCACACCACGTTTGAGTGTTTTACATGAAGAATGCCAGAATTTGGCCAGATAAACAGACCAGGAAAAGAGGCCCTATGCAGCACCTATGAGCAGTAATTGTCCATCGCATGGCAGTCACCTCTTGCTGAAACCTATCTTCATGAAGAGGGCATATTCAAGGCTCTGTGCGCCATTTAATCTAGTTTTAAAAGGCCAGTTTCTTATTATAGTCAAGTTGGCTTTATAGAGTAAGAGTCATCTTTTAATAGCATACGAAAATTAATAACTGCAGTTCACTAAATTTTAAACACTAACATCATAACAAAAGTGAAAACAAATTTGAGGAAGGAGGAAAAATTATAAACAATAACAGCAATTTTCTGAAGAAATCTGAAGTTCGGTCAATATCTAGTACTGCACACAAACACCTTCGCTTTGGGAAAGAGACAATTCTGTCAGCCAAAGCTTTCTGTCCTGGCTTTGTCATTTAAATATCCTTAATGTTGCCCAGGAGGCAATGAGAATACTTATCTTTCTAGAACTGTGCACAGTTAATGAATCACTATGAAGGACTTGAATCATCGACGTTTGCTTGCGTAAGATGTCTATAATTACAGAAGTTCTGCTGATTTTTTGCATAGGAGGACAGGAAAGATAAACGTCTGCATTTAGAGAGTTCTCTCCTCATCATGGCTTTTAATTAAGAAACCAAACCTCTTTATGGCTGTGCTCGGTACAGACCGAGGAGTAGCAGGTTCTGGGTTTATTCATCCTTGACGCGCCAGACTTTCTACTTTCCTTGTATTTGTCCGTTGTCTCTTTAGTCAATGTTGGTTCCACAGAGCTAATCAAACCACGAGGTCAGCACCTCACTGCACCCGTGGGTGTCAGTGCGAGCCACCCAGACAAGAAACTGCTGCTCACAGCCAGCCGGAGCCCAGGCCTAGGAAGCAGAGCCACGTCCCCGACACCCCGAGGTCCTGCGGGGCCCGGCACGGGGACATTGACTCTGCCGGTCAGGGTGGTTCTGACACAGGTGGG
>NW_009606924.1:363-590 GCF_000690535.1 Cariama cristata | reverse complement strand
CACCGACAAATCCGAGGAAGGCTCCCCAGAGCCTCTGCCCCCCGGTGCCAGGGTTGGAGGGTGCCGGCGACGTCTCGCTTCCCCCAGGTGACCTCAGAGCCATTTTTGTTGTTACCAGCTTACACTGATAAAGCTGGCTTCAGCTATCCCAGGCCTGGTTTACCCTCTAAACTGCCCCCTGAAAAGCTCTGGGAAAAAAATCCTATTTTGTCTGGCTTCTATATAAC
>NW_009606924.1:0-226 GCF_000690535.1 Cariama cristata | reverse complement strand
CCGTCGCTGGGAAGACGTCACGAGGGGCTGGAGCCGTCCCCGCTGCCCTCTGCAGAGAAGAACGGGCTTGCGACAGCAATTTCAAAATACCCAAAGAAAACACTTGCAATATTTGTTTAGAAGCAGGTGAAAATGACGTGTGCCATCCCCGGCCAGGCTTGCGCTTGCTGTTTTAAGGGAAAGCTCACCGGTGGCTGTGCCACGTCCAGCACTAACGTGAGCGGGG
>NW_009606923.1:5449-5721 GCF_000690535.1 Cariama cristata | reverse complement strand
TTCCCCTGGACCCCAATGACAAGTCGGATGCTCTCGTGCCCGTGTCAGGGACCTCCCTGGCCGTGGGGATCGACTTCCACGCAGGTGACGTGGGGGCTGGGAGCAGGACAAGGGCTGGAGGGGTCGGGGAGGGGGAGCACGAGGGGAGCCATCACCAGACTCCTTTGGCAGCGCTCTGCCCTAGAACATCTCCCCTTGGCACCTCCGGGTGAGGGAGGGTTCCAAGTCCCCGTGCCAGGGCCTTGGGGTGCAGCTCAGCCCAGGTCTGTGCC
>NW_009606923.1:4264-5329 GCF_000690535.1 Cariama cristata | reverse complement strand
AGCCAAGCGGGACCAGACGTGGCGGGAGGACGTGGTCACCAATGGCATTGGCCGCGTGGAGGGCATCGCCGTGGACTGGATCGCTGGTGAGACGGGGCTCTGGAGCCAGGAGGAGCGGGCGGGCGGCCCGGGAGCGGGTGTTCACCATCCCCTCCCCGCAGGAAACATCTACTGGACAGACCAGGGCTTCGACGTCATCGAGGTGGCCAGGCTGAACGGGTCCTTCCGCTATGTGGTCATCTCACAGGGGCTGGACAAGCCACGGGCCATCACGGTCCATCCAGAGAAGGGGTGAGATGCTGCACAAAGCTGCCCAGAGAGGGCCATCAGCTGCGGGGTGGGGGATGTACCAGAGACCCCCGACAGCCTCCTGGCAGAGCTGTGCAGTTTGCGCGCAGTGGAGAAGGACTTATAGATCATCTGCCACACCAAGAGACAGACCTCTGGTGTCCAAACCGGCTGGGTTTGACTGCCCTTTCACCGGTGGGCTGAGCCTCCTGGGAGCTCCCCATGGCTTTGTGGGTGGCAGCACCTCCGAAGATCCACGTGGAGCCTCCCCCGACCTGCTTCAGCTTTGGCCAGAGTCACAGGGAGAGGAGAGTTGTTTGGGTTCGGGGAAGGATGGGGAACAGCACCTTACGTGCCTGGCACACGGGCTGGTTTCTGGGCTGCACCCAGCTGCAGTGTGGTGGTCCTGTCCCCAGCTGCAGCGCGGTCTGCGGGCAGGCGGGCAGGTCACCGGGGGTCTGGACTGAGCCCCCGGTGTGGAGGGGTGAGGGGGAGAGGTGTTTGTCCTCTGCTCTGCTGGCCGAAAGGCCCAAGGATGCTGCTTCTAGCCCGCCCCGTGGTCACATCCCTGCTGTCCCCTGCAGGTATCTGTTCTGGACGGAGTGGGGGCAGTACCCCCGCATCGAACGGTCGCGCCTGGACGGGACCGAGCGGATGGTGCTGGTTAACGTCAGCATCAGTTGGCCCAACGGGATATCTGTTGACTACGAGGTACAGTCGCTGGCTGGGAGGATGGTGCTGCCCTGGGGCCTGGCAGGGAGCGTGCCAGTCCCAAGG
>NW_009606923.1:3852-4154 GCF_000690535.1 Cariama cristata | reverse complement strand
ACCCTGGGACCTTCTGCCAGATGTGGCGGGAGGTGCAGACGGTGCCTTGGTGCCACCCCAGTGCACTCCTGCGTTGCTGACTGGGGTGCTGTCTCATCGCCTCAGGACGGGAAGCTTTACTGGTGTGATGCGCGGACAGACAAGATCGAGCGAATCGACCTGGAGACGGGTGAAAACCGAGAGGTCGTCCTGTCCAGCAACAACATGGACATGTTCTCAGTGTCGGTCTTTGAGGAGTACATATACTGGAGCGACAGGTACGGTGACCGAGGGGTCCAGGGGGGCTGGGGGGTCCCCCAGGC
>NW_009606923.1:0-3817 GCF_000690535.1 Cariama cristata | reverse complement strand
GGGTGCTGCGGGGAAGACGGTGGAGCTGGGGTGCCGCGGGGTGCTGCTGGGGTGGGCCCCGCATCAGTTGCTCAGTGACTCTGTCCTTTCTTAGGACTCATGCGAATGGTTCCATCAAAAGAGGCAACAAGGACAACGCCACCGAGTCAGTGTCCCTGCGGACAGGGATCGGCGTGCAGCTCAAGGACATCAAAGTCTTCAACCGGGCCAGGCAGAAGGGTGCGTCCAGGAGCGGGGTGTCAGCCCCTGGTGCGGTGCTGCCGAGCGCCGATGGCAGCCCGGGCTGGGCTCCCACAGCAAGCAGATGCAGGGAGGGGGATGGAAACAAATGGACCACTGTGTCCTCATCAAAGAACCGTGTCGCGCTGTGGGCTGAGCCCATTTCTTCACCCACTTCCTCTGGGAGCGGAGAGAGGTGAAAAGTGGCCGTGTGGGAGCATCCTCCTACACAGAGCCTGCCCGGTCCCTTGAACAATCCCTCCCCTTTCCTCCCTAGGCACCAACATCTGTGCCCAGAGCAACGGGGGCTGCCAGCAGCTCTGCTTGTTCCGGGGCAACGGGCAGAGGACGTGTGCCTGCGCCCACGGCATGCTGTCCGAGGATGGGGTGAGCTGCCGGGACTACGACGGCTACCTGCTGTATTCGGAGCGCACCATCCTCAAGAGCATCCACCTGTCGGACGAGAACAACCTCAATGCGCCCATCAAGCCCTTCGAGGATGCGGAGCACATGAAGAACGTCATTGCCCTGGCCTTCGACTACCGCTACGGCTCTAAGGGCAGCAACCGCATATTCTACAGCGACATCCACTTCGGCAACATCCAGCAGATCAACGACGATGGCACAGGGCGCAAGACCATCGTGGAGAGTGAGTGTCACCGGGCTCCCCCTGCATGCATCTGCCCTGAAACCTCTCTTTTCTGTTCTCCCCCGCCACCTCTTCTGAGCTCCCTCCTTCCTCGCCCAAGGGCTTTTTTTCCTCTTCTCCGTTAACACGGTGTTTTCGAGAGGCGTTTTGAGTGGCAGCTCTTAGGGGTTCAGCTTTTAGCTTTCTACCGGCGCCTCTGGAAGAGGCAGCAGCCTGTGCTAGAGGACGCAAGTGTCAGGAGCAGTCTGCAGAGCTTGTTCTGGCAAGGAGAGCGTATCACGAGGCTCAGGCGTGCACGCGGGTGTGCATTGCTCTAGAAACAAGGCACTGCAGCAAACTTGGGACCTGCTCTGTGTTTGCACTTGACTTCCGAGACAGACCCGTTGAGCCTGAGGAAACCTTGCCACGCCTGGCCCTGTCTTCACCTCCAGCCCTTGATTTGCACTTGGTTGGTTTTATTGGCTCCTGCAGCCGTTGAAAAGACCACGTCTGTTGCTCTGCGTCGCTAGGGAGCCCCTCCAGCAAGGGCTATAGATGTGCTTGCTAATGAGTGTACTTCCATTTGGCACTTGGGATAGCTGTGATCGCTGAGATCGGCAGAGCAGGGCCCATCTCTCACAGCCGGTTCATTAAACCTTTTGCTGATCATTAACGAGGGAGGACGGACGGGTGTACAGTCCAAGTTCGTGGCTTGGGAGCTGGAGGGAAGGTCTCCCTGGTCAGCCACGAGTCCGTCGTCTTGTCACTTTTTGCCTTTGGGCCTCAGCTCTCTCCTGGCAGAGGGAGACCCTTCCCTTCCCAGCGCCAGTGCTGGAGGGCCGGGGGGTCCCAGAGCAAGGCACGGCCAGCGCAGGGGAGATGACCGGAGCACGAGCCTGAAAGGCAGGTTCAGGTCCTCGTTTCATCGTAGGTGAACATCGCTCAGCCTTGCTGCAGGGAAGTGTTGTCACCTGGTCGGTAGCAGAGGTCTGCCCAGGGGGCTCCGAAAGTCTCCGGGGGTCTCAGCTCCCACCTTAGCACAGGCACCAGCCCAGCCCTGCTGGGTCCCCTCAGGTGCGGCCACTTCGGCCCCCTGTTAGCAAGCAGCCAGAGCCTCTGAGGGATTTTTTGGGGGTGGAATTAAAAGCAATAACTTCAGGCTGCCGAAGAAGTTGTGTCCAAGTGTCGCAGTCAGCACTGCGTGGAGTGAGCTGGGCAGCCTCGCAGGAGCACGGGCTGGACGTGACCCTTGCCTGTCCTCCCCTGCTGCAGATGTGGGCTCGGTGGAGGGGCTGGCGTACCACCGCGGCTGGGACACGCTGTACTACCTCCACCATCACCCGCCACACCGTGGACCAGAGCCGCCTGGGGGCTTTTGAGAGGGAGACGGTGATCACCATGTCGGGGGACGATCACCCCCGGGCCTTCGTGCTGGATGAGTGTCAGAAGTGAGTGGCCATCGGTCGTCCAGCCAGCCCACCCTGGGGGTCCACGTGGTCCCAGGGCCAGCGTCCAGGCGGACACCCCTCCACTGGGGAGGAAGCACTGGTTCCCAACACAGAAAGTATTGGACCCCAGAGAGGAAAGGCCCTGTGGCCCCCCCCCATGTCCTTCAGCACCCCAAAGCAAAGACAGAAGCCCCCTTCCATCCCCTTCTCTGGCCAGCTGGTACCATGGGGTACCGTGTTTCCCAGCTGGCTGCAGTGGCCTCATTCATCCACCTCCCACCCCTTTTTGTGCGGGGACAGTGTCCCATCTATCCCAAAGTCCCTGGACGCCCCCCAGCAGCGGAGGGGTGGGCTGAGCCAACGTGTAGAGAGCTGGGGCTGCAAAGGCATCACATGTCTCTCCCCTCCCAGCCTGATGTTCTGGACCAACTGGAATGAGCAGCACCCCAGCATCATGCGTGCCACCCTGTCTGGTGCCAACGTCCTCATCATCATTGACCAGGACATACGGACGCCCAACGGGCTGGCCATTGACCACAGGGCTGAGAAGATCTACTTCTCTGATGCTACGCTGGACAAAATCGAACGCTGTGAATATGATGGCTCCCACCGCTACGTGAGTCCAGACCTGGCCCCATCAGCAGAGATGGGGGAGGAGAGCGGTGAATGTCAAAACTGGGGCTGGCGCGTTGTCAGAGGAAAGCAGAGCATGGGGAGGGGTCGGGCCTCCCCCTGGGGCAGACACACAGGGACACGCAGCGTTTGGGAGCGGTGCTGGGGACTGCGTCCCACAGCCGGCTTCCCTCGTGCACACCGTGTGCTAATGTCCGGCAGGTGATCCTGAAATCGGAGCCCGTGCACCCCTTTGGCCTGGCCGTCTACGGCGATTACATCTTCTGGACGGACTGGGTGCGCAGGGCTGTGCAACGAGCCAACAAGTACGTGGGCACTGACATGAAGCTTCTGCGTGTTGACATCCCGCAGCAGCCCATGGGCATCATTGCCGTGGCCAACGACACCGACAGCTGTAAGGACGCTCCGCACTCCACCCTTCACCCGCAGCCTCACCAGCCTGGGGCCCCGCCCCCCCGCCCCCGCCAGCCCTCTGCTTTCGCCTGGTCCCCCGTCCCCCTGCCTCTGCCAGACCTCTGCCCCCTCTCTTGGGCAGCTCGGCCCCCTGCCAGACTGTGCTGCTCCTCTGCCCTGCCTGCAGGCCAGGGGAAGGGGGACCCCATCCCACCATCCTTCCTTGCCTGTCATTGCCCCTTCGGGACCCTGACGCCAAGGCACGTCTGTCTCCAGACCTTGTGCAGGCTGAAGAGGGAGGGAATTTGCCCCATTCGTACGCCTCCCAGGGCATCCTCCTTGCAAGATCTGGGGAGACTGGATGCCCCCAATCCCATGCATCCCCCATAGCCCCATCCGAAGAGCCTGGGGAGGAACCCCGACTTTTCCCCTCCCCGACAGGGAGGACAAGGGGAAGGGACTGCTGAGACTGTCCCTGGTGCGACTGCTCCGTCTC